>NC_081562.1:11418581-11487133 GCF_022355385.1 Mustela nigripes | reverse complement strand
GGGGAGGGCTGTTTGTTTGGGGGGTGGGGGAGGAGGGGCCCGGGGCCGGAACGAGCTGACTGGCCGGGAGCCTCCGACCCGCCACTGTGGCAGCCCCGGGAAGGCGGGCGGAGAGAAAGGAGGAGGGAGGGACCGGGATCTGGGACTCCAGCCCGCGCGGGAGGCCGTGGCGGGGCGGGGGCGGGGGCGGGGCCAGCGCCCCTCGGCAATCTCCGCCGCCTCCGCTCCGGGCGTCCGAGGGAGGCCGGGAAGAGATCGGGGGAGTTCGGGAATCTCCGGCCCGGCCGAAGGCTTGTCCTGGAGGCGCCGCGCCGCCGGAGTGCCTGCCCGCGCGGAGGAGGCGGAGTTTGCGCTTTCGGGGCGGGGCCACAGCCCGGGGCGGGCGGAGCTTGAGAGGCCTAAGGGCTAGGGAGGGCCAGTTCTGCGAAGCAGCGACCGGAGTTCGCCTAGGTGGCCGCGATGGTTCCAGGCGAGGAAAGAGGCGCCGTGAAAGGTTCTTAGCCTGCTCCTCTTCTCGCAGAAGAAAGGGGACCTCGATTTGGAAGGTCCAGGAAGGAAGCCACCACTACACGGCTCTCCCCTGTTCTGAAAGGCTAATCATAATTATCACCGCATTCATAATAACACCTGATGCTTTAAGGGCTTTAGAGTTCGCACAAGGCGTTCACAGACCCCTTCTGAAGCTGTTGTTGTAGGCAGAGTAAATACCATTATCTCGGTTTCATTGATGATGAACATGAGCCTGAAACTTGGTTAAGTACTGCTCCTACAAAGTGTTAGATCCAGAGCTCAGTATACCATATCATATTTTCTGCATCTTGCTGCCTGTGCAGCACTTTGTCGCTTCTCGACGTCCTGCAGCTGGAGATATATGTGCAGCAGTAGGTTTTCTCTCCTACCAGACTGTAAGCACCAAGAGCGCATCTACTTCCTCTGAGTTCCACATATGCTGTGTACATTACAGGGATATGGTGATGCTGTGTGAATGATCTGGATTCTGCTACCCAGTTTGACCAAATGACTTCATCTCTCTGGACCCCTGCTCCATCGTTTGGAAAATGAGGAGCTAGTTTAGATTGGTGGTTGGCAACCAGAGCAATTTTCCCCTTCCTCTCTCTCCCAGGATGTTTGTCAACATCTGGAGATATACTTTGTTAAAGCTGTGAGGGGGATGGAGGATAAATCTGGTATCTGGTGGGTAGAGGCCAGGAACGTTGTCCAACATCCTGCTATGAACAGGAGAGTCCCCACAACAGTTATCCAGCCCAAAATGTCAATAATGCTAGGTTGAGAAACCCTAACTTAGATGATTTCTAAGGTCATTTCCAGATGGGTCTATGATTTGTCCTTTGAACTTGGGTTTAACCTGGCTAGTACTATAATAGTACAGTGGTAAAGATCCTTGCTTTGGAGTCAGACCAACACAAATTTGAATCCAAGCTTTACCACCTACTACCCATGTAATGCTGAGCTAGTGATGACGAAAGAATTCCTATACAGAAGGGATTTAGGGCCCGCACACTGCTTGGAAGTCAAGACTGAAGCCTTGAAGCTGAGTTTTCATAGCAAGCACATTTTTTAAAATCTAAGCTGTGTTATAGATCAATAAAAATAACCAAGTTTTAGCTCTGCCACTTGCAAGTCTCATTTGACTTGTAAAACCTTCCTTTCCTCTCTTCGCCTCACTTTCTTCATCTAAAAATCAAAATAGGGGCGCCTGCATGGCTCAGTGGGTTAAACCTCTGCTTTCGGCTCAGGTCATGATCTCAGGGTCCTGGGATTGAGCCCCATATCAGGCTCTCTGCTCAGTAGCTCTGCTTCTCTGCCTACTTGTGATACCTCTCTCTCTCTCTCTCTCTCTCTCTGTCAAATAAATAAATAAAATCTTTTTAAAAAATCAAGATAATAATAGTACCTCCCTGGGATGCATGGGTGGCTCAGTCAGTTAAGCGTCTGCCTTCGGCTCAGGTCATGATCCAAGGGTCCTGGGATGGAGTCCTGAGTCAGGCTCCCTGCTGAGCAGGGAGCTTCTCCCTCTGCCTGCTGCTCTCCCCTGTTGGTGTGCTCTCTCTCTCCCTGATAAAGTCTTTTAAAAAATAATAATCGTACCTCCCTGAAGGGATTGTTGTGAAGCTTAAAGGAGTTATCACATACTAAGAACTTCAAACAAATTGCCCAACAGTGAGTCCTCAATAAATGTTAATTATTATTATTACTATTACCATGGTCATTTTATTCACGTTTTAAATGAGAGTGAAAAAAGCTGATTATCAAGATCAAAGACTGTCAGTATCACTACTATCGGTTTTTAAATTTACATCAGATGGCCTCAGTGCGGCTGCTAGAGATTAAGATAGGCAGACAGAGTTCAGAGTTCCCCAAATCACCCCTCGGTATTGGGCAAATCATTTATTTTTCACTAAGCCTTATATTCCTTGTTTGTAAGATGACAACAGCAGTCACAGTGTTTTTCTAAGGATTAAATGAAACAAAATAATGCACTTAGCATAGCCTCTGACATAGAGCGACTGCTTAACAAGTGGTAAATATTTATCATCCAATTTGTTTAGTGACTGTAAGCTACTGGCTAGGGGCCCATAGGGCTGGAAGGAGAAGCCTAGCATCTCTTAATATTGCTACTTGGGCAATATTCAGGATTCCATTAAGCTGGAAGTATAAATGCCTGTAAGCTTCTTGAGCTGAATTAGGCAACCACAACTTAAGTCAGGGGTCCCTGTTGGCAGCACCCCCACAGCTGAGGGAGCTTGAACCCATCCAACCAAGCATTATGGCTTTGAAGGAAAACCAGGATATTTCCTTGTGAGGCTGTGGAACAACAATTTTTTTTTTTTTTTTTTTAAGCCTAGGGACATCAGTGGTGGGCTTTCTGAAAATTTTACCTTCCAAACTGGTGTCTTTTAAAAATTCTCCTCCCGTCCCTACCTGGCTTGTCAAAATACTGGAATCTAAATGATGCTAGCTAGGTCCTTCCTGGCCTGCTCCATGACCCAGCAAGAAATGAGATTTGGGACTGGAACTACTTGTGACTCAAATCAGTGTTATTCAAGTAGTGCACATGCCCCTAAGAAATAGAGTGATGTAGTATAGGAATGTTTGAATGACCAGGCAGAACAAAGAGAAATTGGACCCTTCCCTGTAAAGAAGCATGAAGCATTTAGGGAGAGAGAGAGACTAGAAGCCTGTAACTAGTGGAAGAGGCCAAAGGCACCCATGGTGAGTGACACAGAGACCAGATTCTTTCTTGCATATCATATCTACAGCTACCTGTCTGGGTACAGACTAGAAAACATTACAGAGGAAGAGGACAATTAAAGAACATTTTCCTAGAAAGAATTTTTAGCTGCAGAAACTACTGAAGTCCTAACATTTATTCATTTATCCACTTAACAAACTATGGGCAAGAGTCTAGGACACCAAGGGGAGTAGAATTGAATGCTGGTACCAAGGAGCTCCCAGGCTAGGGAAGAAGGGATGAACAATTAAAAAGACAATGGCAACACATCGTGCTAAGAAGGTCATCTCTCAGAGCAGTTAAGGATATGGCCTCTGGCATCAAGCAGACACGGTTTGGAATCTGCCTTGGCCACATATCTGACCTTGGACAAGAGCCTGAGTGTCTCTGATGCCTACTTTCTTCATTTGTGTGACAAACATGGATAGTTTCTAATCCAATATCCTCTTCTTCTTCCTTACTGGCAGGACTCCAGCTTTGTTCAGAACAGAAACCTGCCCAGCTTTAAGAAGAAAAAAAAAAATGCAGAATTCTCGGGTTCCCTGGTAGCTAAGTGTGACCACACAGCACAGATCTGGCCAGCAAGGTGTAGGTAAGCGACAACGTCCCTTCCCAACTAATAAGACAAAACCCCAGGAAGAAGAGGCTCTTCGTCCTTCGTCATTTGCTATTTCCCTTCCTCCTGCCTGGAACACAGATTGGGAAACAGCAGATCTCTTGTTTCCACAGTGATCAAAGCCACATGCTAAGAATTGTATTATAGAACCACCATAGCAGCCTTGCCCATCTACCTCCAATTTATGTTATTTGAGCAAAATAAGCTCCTGTTTGGTTAAGCCACTATGAACAGGTTTCTACCTGCAGCCAAACTTAACGCCTAATTCATATAACCTATAAACTGAGGGTAATAATAGTACCTCCCCCTAGGGTTCTTCTGAGCATTAAATAATGCATGCAAAGCACTTAACAGAACACCTGGCTCATAGATACACTCAGCAAATGGTAACTTAAACCTTCTTCCTTCTATTATTACTCCTATTATCCTTATTAATATGATTACTCTATGTGCCAGCATCTCTAGGAGATGCCTAAGGGAGCTGGGACAAGCTTCACCGAGAATGTTGTGTTTCCTGTAGGTCTTTAAAAGTAAGGAGGAGTTTCCCAGGGTACGGGTTCTGAACAAAAGTGGGGAAATTATTTTGTGCCTGCAACAGCTTGGGAGGGATGCAGTACTGTTTACCAGGAGAAACATTCTGCCAGGAGGTCATAGCACTGAAGTTGGGGTCAGATCACTGGGACTGGAAAAAGTTCCGGAACCAGTTCTGGCTGTGGTCCTCAAACGGAGACTGGAAGAGCCAAGAAGTTACCCGAATACCTCACATAGGGCTATCATGGGGCCACGGGAAATACAGTAGTCTTCACTTATCCATGGTTTTGCTTTCCCCCAGTTCAGGTCCTCATGGCTTGATGATCCCCTTTCTGAGAAGCTGTCAGAAGGTCACAGTAGCCTGATGCTCCATGACAACCTGTGCGCCATTCATCCTTCAACACACTTCATCTCATCGTGGTGGCCTTTTGTCATTTCCCATCACCACAAGAAGAAGGGTGAGTACAGGACACCAAGATATTTTGAGAGAACTAGAGAGAGAGACTACATTCCTATAACTTGTATTACAGTTATTGTTATAACTGTTTTATTTTATTATTGTTGTTGTTAATCTCTTACTGTGACTAATTTATAAATTAAACTTTGTTGTAGATATGTACAAATAGGAAAAAAAAAAGCATAGTATACAGAGGGTTCGGTACTCTCCGCAGTTTCAGGCATCCACTAGAGGGTCGTGGAAAGTATCCCCGGGGCATGAGGGGGGACTCCGGTAATACATCTTATGGAAGATCTAATCAAATGCCGGTTATTGTTAACCTAGTACTTTGGTAACCGACTGCCATCAGACAAGCTGGGGGCATCAATCTCTCTATTTGTAAACTCTTTGAGAATATGAGCCTTTTCTTTCTTTCTTTCTTTCTTTTTTTTTAAGATTTTATTTATTTATTTGACAGAGAGAGAGATCACAAGTAGGCAGAGAGGCAGGGAGAGGGGGGAAGCAGGCTCCCTGCCTAGCAGAGAGCCCCATGTGGGCCCAATCCCAGGACCCTGAGACCACAACCTGAGCCGAAGGCAGAGGCTTAAGCCACTGAGCCCATCCAGGTGCCCCAGAATATGAGCCTTTTCTTAATCCCTTACTCCATTTCTGTGTCCATAGCACTGAGCACAGAGCTTGGCACAAATATCCAAAAACTCAGCCCCCGTGCTCAGATCGCCCCTAGAAGAGCAGAAAAAGAGACCCACAGCAAAGCAGATCCTCTTAGAAAGTGCTGTCTTCACCATGCCCTCTTCTAAATAAAGACAGAGCTTGGGACCTGACTTCTTCCCCAAAATTTATCATCTCTCTAATCAGAGAGAGGAGGGGAGATATAAATAGAAGAGAGCATTTTCTACTCCAAAGCTTTCTTTTCCCAAAAAAGAAAGGCGGAGAATACCCTTGATAATTCCTCGGCCAGAGGAAGTGAAAGCAGTCCCTGCCATGGGGCTGGTTGATCCGGGAGCAGATACAGAGCCTAATGAGAAACTGAGTTCAGCAAAAGAGGAACGTGTGATGTTTAAGCCTCATTAGGACTATAAAACCAGCCTTTTCCAACACCAACCCCGTTCTTGACTTTGACCTCACTTCCTTACCTCCCTCCGCTGGTGGCATTATTGAACCTGGGTTTTTCCTATAGGCCAGAACCTTGCCAACCCTTTTGCCCTTCACATAATGTGTTTGTCTGGTTTCTATTTCTGTCGTTTGATGAAGGATGATAGCAGGGTATTGAGTTGTTGTTCTTCATGTAGTGAAGTCACCGCGCTCACCCTACCCCGACCCCCACCCCACCCTCAAGTCAGGCTTTCGTTGTCTATTTTGTGCCTTGTCCCAGGTTTTTATTGCTTCCTTACAGAGCAGGGGAAGGCATTTTCTTTTATTTTCCAGGCCCCGGCACATATATAACCTCATGCATCCATCTTTCCCACAGAGATGTGTGGCGTTTAGGCTTGGAAATGGCCTCCGAAGGGGAAGACAGGGAATGTTCAGATATCCACAGAGCCCCTGACAGGGGCTGGGGTTCTCTCCTTTTTCTTTCTTTCTTTCTTTTTCTTTTTGGATTTAATCCTCACAGCACATCTGCGAAACAGGTAGTATTATATCCCATTTTACAGATGAGAACACTGAGATCCAGAGAGGTACAGGGACAGACTCAAGGTCACACAGGATGTTTGCTGCCAAAGGTTCCCCTACTCCAAGTCCCCTGTCCCTCTCCCTGTCTCCCTATGTCTTTATGGACATTTTAGGGTGTTTCAGTGTGGGTGGGTACAAATCTTCCAAGGAAGAGGGCACCAAAAAAGTTTAACTTTTTTATACACTGGCACAGAACTTAACTGTCATGATTCTGCATTCTACGTGGACATAAGCTCCCTGCCCTCTACTGCATGAAGGCATCAGGTTTTCACAGTCTCTGTGGGCACCTGCTTCGGCATCTTCCTCCGGGACCCTGTCTGGCATTGACGTTGATCTGGGGGACCTCCACTGAGCTGCCCTGTCTGCCAGAGGGCAGCCTACCCAGGGTGTCTCCAGGAAAGGCTCTGTGTTAGGCCTTGCACCTCTGCCAAGGCCACAGAAAACTCTTCCCACACCACTCTGGGCCCTTGGGAATCTCTGAGAGGCTGTTTCTGGCCCCCACCCTGTAGGCACACTGAGGAGGCACCACTGTTTTTCGTATCCTTGCTGGATCTGTGTCCCCTCCAGGGCGTCTGGTGGGGATGGGAGGAACAGAGCTCCTCTCCCTACAGATGGCCAGCCCATCTGGAGCTCTTTGTCCCTCATGCCCTCCCTGGGATTCCTTCGAGGAGGAGGCAGGAGACTGGGACCCTCCAGAGGCCCAGGTCTGTTCCCCTCGGCAGCTCGCCTATCACTTTCCTCAGCCTTTGCCACATCTGTTCTCTTGGGATGGGAGGCCAGATAGGTCCCAGCTAATTCTGATTCTGGGAAACATCTCTAGGTGGTGTGGGGCATCAGTGGCATGACCAGAGTCATGGAGGGGTTAGACTTTGGGAATTCAAAGACCAGTCTTTTGAAACACACAGGCTTTTCTCTCAAGCCATGTGTTTCCAAAGTCTATTGTGAAATTCAAAAGCTCGGTCCTGACTCTTCTCTCTCTCTACAGTTCCACGGTAACAGCTTTACTCCTGAAAGGAAGGGAGGGTGGGAACAGTGGAAGTACCTGCCAGAGGCGGAGAGAGAACGTGAGCGAACGTTTTGGAGGCGAAGACCATCTGTACATGGTTTCCTTCTCCTGCCGACAAAAGGAGAGTTTCCCAGCGTCCCCTGCTGTAGGGATGGGGATGTGTGACAATCTATGGGTCAAAGTGAAGGAGATCACTTACAGCCCTGGCCCCTGAAAACCTCCCAGGCGACCCTCGGGCCCTCTTTCCCACTCTACAGCAGCTGTGAAGACCACCAGCTAACGACAGTGATGCTCTAAGAGGGAAGGAGCCTGGGGCCTGAGTCTTCGACTGGAGGAGAGCTACTTACATAAAAGGCTGTCCCACCGGCAACAGACAAGAAATGAAACTGAACTGTGTTAAGCCACTGAGGTTCAGGTCGTGCGTGTATATTTTCTAGCGAGTTATACTACTTACTCTGAGAAAATACCTAAATAGTGTTCTATCTCATAATCAATGGATTAAAGATCAGAGAATGAGCATCAGAAGCATTAACCATTCCGATTACAACCTATGAAGCAGAAGGTGCATAAAATGACACCAATTCGGAAAACAATGCTAAGTATCACCTTTGGACAACATTCAAAACCTGATGTCAAAAGAGAGTGATGGGAAAGGAACAGGAAAGACATCTCAAATCCCTTCTTTCAACCAGCCTGTCATACTACCTTCCATACTCAGATGCTTTGTAAGTAATGATTGAATGAATAAAATATCCATTAACCTATCGACTCCAATTAAGCCCAGAACGTTGACTTTCTTGGGTTTTATGGAGAAGAGCAAAGGAGACAGAAATGAAGAAAAGGAAAAAAATAATGAAAGGCAAGGTCGAAATAGGCTTGTATCTCTCCCATTTCCCTCTTTTGTGACTTAACCCAATGGTTATCAGCCAGAACCGCTGTAATGTTGCCCTCTGCATAGTCACAAAGTAAACACACAAGTGAAGTTGCCATTGCTGTTTGTGACTCATGTTAACACAGAGCATGAAGCTGAACGTGAAAAATGCCACAGTGTGAGGCAGGCAAAAACCACTAAGTTGGCGAAAGCCTTTGGGGGATAGGGGGCAGAGAAGTCAGCCACTGACACAGATGGAAAACCAGCAGCTGCCCCCGCAGGGACAGGGCACTGGCTGCAGTGCAGAGAGCTAACCAGAAACTCCTGCTCTCAGGCAGAAGCAGATCTACAGGAAGAATAAGAAAGGAGCTGAGCCATGACTATGTCCAGTTTTTCTTCCCCAACCCCCAATCAGATAAATCACTCCTTCTACTAGTCAGCTAAGGTAGTGGCTTACAACCACCGCGATTTCTTGTTCCCATATCCATTCTGGACTGGCTGCCATATTGTCTTTGCTCTGGGACCCAGGATGATAGGCTGGTCTGTGTCTTGGTCATTACTGTTCTGTGGCAGAGGGAAGAGAGGGAGGGCCGTGGGCCACGAGAAGGGGGCGGCACACCCGTATTCTCCTCTTCGCCCATCCACCAAAGCAAGTTACATGGCCAAGCCTGCCCTCAATAGCGTGGGGATGTTTAATCCTCCTGAAGGGAGAAGCAATAAATATTTTTTAATGAGAATATAATTACTATACTCCTCCTCCCTAGGGGAAAATGAAGACGTGGGATTCCTTTTCCCCAATCTGCACCCAAAGGCCACAGGAGAAGTAGCAGATGCTGTTGCTGCCATAAAAACATCCCTTTGGCCACAAAAGTCACCTGTGGGATCTGCAGACAGTTCCCATACATTCCACACATGTTATTTGCTCCCTAACTGGGCCACCTGCCAGAAGGGCTTTCTTTGGCTGCAGGAGCATGGCTACCTCGTGGACCCAGGATTTCCAGGAGCACCCCCAGGAGGAGCCCCAGGAGCACCCCCAGGGACACCCCTGACCCAAGGAGGAACAGAAGTTGGTGTCTAAAGTTCCCATCCTCCTCACCTCTTGGGAGGACAATTTTGAGGCATTTCTACACAGTCTCTCAGAGGACCCACAATGGGAGTGAGCCCCAGTTGCCCACAATGTTGACTTGTTCATAAATGTAACTTCTCCTCTCTTCCTTCCGTGCCTTCCTTCCCCACGGCCTCACTGTGTTTCCTGGGATCATGAGCCTAATAACCAGACCAGGGTCTGGTTTGAAAAACAAAAAACAAAAAACAAAAAACAAAAAAACAGGGATGGACGTTTCTCCTATGAAAAACCTATTTCCTAATCTCTCATGATTCTCCAGTAGTTCTTTTGCCTACTTAGACCCACAGCACAAAACACAGTGAGGAAGCAATTTAATCCTGAGCCGTAACGGACACCTTCTTTTCGTGGGGAACAGCCATCTTCTGGGAATGCACCAAAATGATCAACGCAAAGGGGAAGAGGTGAGGCGCCGCTCAGTGTTCTCCGGGCCTTTGAGAAGACCTGGAATTGTTCCTTCAACACAAACTTGTGAAACAGCAAGAAAGGTGATGTTGCAGACATCAAGGGAATGGACACTGTTCAAAAGGAATGGCCCCACCCACGTTACCCCGGCAAAGCGGGAAGGGTCCGCCAGGTTGCCCAGCGTGCTGCTGGCATTGTAGTAAACACACTAAGGGTAAGATTTCTGCCAAGAGAATGGATGTCTATATTGAGCATCTTAAGTGCTCTAAGAGCCGAGATAGCTCCCTGAAACGTGGGAAGGAAAATTATCAGAAAAAAAGAAGGAAGCCAAAGAGCAAGGTGCCCGGGCTTGCCCACCAGGGAAGCACGCTTTGTGAGAAAGGAGCCTGGGCTGCGGCTGAGACCCATTCGCTATGAATTCATGGCTTCCTAAGTGTGAACACATACATCCATACCAAACCAACCAACCAAGCCCTGGACTGTAAGAAATAAATCAATAAAATCATTAACTTCTGTATACCAAGCATTCTCCTATACTGAACCTCTCTTACTTATTCTCAAAATAACCGCCCAAGGTTGGTATCGTATTATCATCCCCGTTTTGTGGATGAGCCAACTTGGGCTCAGAAAGGACTCTCCCGCACGCACGGACACGTCTGGCCAGCTCCCTTAGCCCTCGTGGGGAGACTTCTGGCCCCTTGTCAAACCACCTTGACGCTGTGGCCAATCTCAGCGGGTGTCAGCCAGCCCCTCCTTAGACATCCCGGTGCCTCTCCTTCTTTCCAGCCTGTCATTTAGGATTTCTCAACTGCCCCTCTGTCTCCATCATCGTGTATCTTGTACACAGTTCATTCACGTCCAGCAAATGTCGAGCGGGTCCTAAGTGGCAGGACCGTGAAGAAGGCAGACCAGGTCCCAGCTCTCACAGAGCTTATTTTCCGGTGGGGAGAGACAGAAAATACACCCTATGAATGTTGGATAGTGGTGGGATCAGAGAATCAGAAGACGAGGACAGGATTGAGGGGGAGTGGGTGGCTCTTCATCATCAGGAGAACAGAGAAAGCTTCTTCTCTGAGAGGGTCACTTTGAAGCTAAAAGCTGAATAACAAGAAGGTGCCAGCCGTGGAAAGAGATGGGGAGAGAACATCCCACGCAGGGAGAGCTGCTCTGGAGAGGGCTTCAAGGGAACACTGGTTTGAGGAGATAAAACTAGGAGGGTGTTAATAATAACACTCGCCTCCGGTCGTGTACAGCGGTAAGAGGCAGGCGTGCTGGAGGTCTGCGCTTTGAAGAGTCAATCCGGAGTGGGGACTGATTTCACAGCTTCTCCTTACTCCCCACCTATTTGAGCTGATTCTCACTCAACACACGGCTTGGGATCTGGAATCTGCTCCTACTCCCAGCCTGGGTGAGATGAACTGCTCCTTCAAGACCCCACAGTTGGGGTGGCTCAGCCGGTTAGGTGTCTGCCTTCAGCTCAGGTCATGATCCCAGGGTCCTGGGATTGAGTCTGCGTCTCCCTCTGCTTCTCTCCCTGCTCGTGCTCTCTCTCTCTCAAATAAATAAATAAATAATCTGGGGAGGAGGGGAAGACCAGCACTGTAATTCTGCATAATTCTGCATTAGCGGTCTGGCTCCTTCCTAGACGAGGGACTCTCCGGGAGCTGGGATCCATCTCTCCCATTCTCTCCCCGACTCTAGCTTTGGGAAACGCGCAGGACACAGGGCGGATGTGCTAAGCACGCCCCCTTAGCACTCAGCAGCAGTTCCAGCGCAGTGTTTCACACGTTGCTCCCTATTAACATGTCTGCCTGCCCCTCCAGCTGTACATCAAGGCGCAGACTCAAATGCCCACCGAGTCAGGTGGGGAAGGCAGGGTGAGGACAGCTGGGGAAGCAATGAAAAACGAATTTTCACATGATGTCGGAAAATTTGGCTTTTTATGTGAAATCCCCAGATACTTAAACGTTGGCAGCTAATTATTTGGAAAAGTTAAATGCGTTCTCAAGTGCATTTTAAGTGCATTTGCAATAAAAGGCGTCCTAAGTGCATTTTATTCCCACCGGTATTCTCAGGATCCCACATAACAAAGGACAAAGAAACGCTGCTCGGTAATATTTGTTCAATGAATGAATAAATGAAATAAACTTTATGGGAATCCATCATATCAGCTCTTCTCGTTGGAGTCTCTCTAAGACTTAAATGGCCAACGCTTGGCGTCGCCGAAACCAGATTCCAGATGACATGGAGGTCAGACTTCATGCTCTTCGTTGCGTCCTTACGTCGTGCACTGGAATTCCAGTTTGTTTTCTTTATGGCTCCATTATCCCAGATGTCTCCAGCGGCCCCGGGGTTTTCTGGGCAGGAGATCAAATGTCTTCAACGCAGGCTCAGCTGGGTTCCTGCACTCATCAGACAGACAACTCATGAGTAAGTGCTTGGAATTCTACATTAGTAGAACCAGAGAAGCACTCTTAGCCATCTCCTAGGGACTAATCTCTAGTTGCAAAGCCCCAGTGAGCCAAGGGAGAAACTGATTTGAAAGTGACCCACCCAAGGTCATGTGATGGCACCCCCACTCCCCCCCCACTCACGTCTCCTCCTCCCCACCCTGCTTGCTCTGGCTCCGCTCAGAAGAGGCCATATGTACTCATCTCTCATCATGGCTAAGGCAGTGAGCAGCAGCCTTTGGGAGGAACCCCCGCATGTGTCAGAAAGTGCTCCAGACTGGCTAACGGTGTGGGCTGACTGTGCAATCTTGGACTCACACCAGAACTGCTGCCCTGAAACGGTTTCTGGAGAAACAGAGAATTAGGTTGAGCACGAATATCCTACCAGAAGTCCTTCTGGGCTCCTGGAGAGGGGAGGGACCTCGAGGGGAGGGGCTGGGGCTTTCCTCCTTGTGCGTCACCAAGAACACCTAGCAGAGGTGCCTAAAGAGAGAACCTGCTCTCTTTAGAGCAGGTACCGAGCACAAATTTGCTGAGTAGTTTTTATTATTTATTTGACAGAGAGAGAAATCACAAGTAGGCGGAGAGTCAGGCAGAGAGAGAGAGAGAGAGAAGCAGGCTCCCGCTGAGCAAAGAGCCCGATGCGGGGCTCGATCCCAGGACACTGAGATCATGACCTGAGCCGAAGGCAGCGGCTTAATCCACTGAGCCACCCAGGCGCCCCATGCTGAGTAGTTTTTGCTACGTGCTGGGCATCGTTCTAAATAGCGGTTCTCAAACCAGAGTACCAGATACTCCTGGAGGTTCCTCAGGCCCTTTCCAGAGGTCCCCAAGGTCAAAACTATTTTCATAATAATACCGAATATGACTTAAAACCTTTTCTCACTCTCATTCTCCTGTGACGTTACATGGAGTTTTCCAGAGGCTACCTGATGTCTGACCGCTTCTGGAATACGTGCTTGTGAGTCTTGGGTTTTGACATTTTCTCGGTTTGAATTTCAGACATGGAAAATACCAATAATATAATCTGCATAACGAGTGTTTTGAAGTCTTCAATAATATTTAAAAGCATAAAATGGGCCTTGGGCCGAAAATGTTGACACCCACTGTTCTAGAGGATGTGAGACACTAATAAGTACCACAAGAAAAAAGGAAAGTAAAACAGGGTAAGAGGATTGGAAGGGCCTGAGGATGAGAGGGGCAGGTGATAGCGGCAGGGAAGGGGTGATGGGAAGAGGAAGGGCAGCTTACAGTGATACAATTAAGGAACCTGCAAACCAAATACCCAACTTCCCTGAGCTGCCTTTAAAAAATCCCCTCTGTTGGGGCACCTGGGTGGCTCAATGGGTTAAAGCCTCTGCCTTCGGCTCAGGTCATGATCTCAGGGTCCTGGGATCGAGCCCCACGTTGGGCTCTCTGCTCAGTGGGGAGCCTGCTTCCTCTCCTCTCTCTCTCTCTCTCTCTCTGCCTACCTCTCTGCCTGTCAAATAAATACATAAAATCTTAAAAAAAAAAAGTATATTGCAAATTGAATCATAATTACCTAAGATTCTATAACTATGTGTCTACCACTTAAAGAAATTGGTTAAGAAATAAGATTCTCTCTGGTAGCTTACAGATTCCACCCTGAGCCCCTCCCAAATGGCATCACTCTGCTCGCAGAAGTAAGCCCTCATCTGAATCTTAAGTATTCCCTCCCATTTCTTGGCAATTCTGTTATCTGCACATGGTTGTGTGTGTATCCGTAAACAACATATTGTTTACTCTTGGAAAAGTGAGAAGCGAGCTCAAGCCACCGTAAGGAAAAGGGCAGAAATCTCCCAGGAAAGTGACCCGGACGCCGTGAGGGATGACAATGTGGACTTGTGAATGGCTGAGCTCTCACTGGGGATTATCAGAGCATCTGAAAGGGCTGTCAGGTTAGTCATGGCCCAAATACATTCACGGGGATTGGGCGACTCAGTTGGTGATGGTTTTGCCTTGCTTCTCAGCTCTGTGACCTCTCTCCAGGCCTAGGGAATGGGTCGAAGCTGAACACTCACACGGAGCTCGACAATTTCAGGGCATGGTGGGAAAAGCCGAAACTCTACAAACATCTGGCCAAGGCAGCTCGGATCTAGAAAAAGCCTGGAGTTCTGCTTATCCGGGCATTCTCCGCTTTGAGCTGGGGATCCTGGTGATAATACCACAACCACATGTCTATATACTGAGGCCCAGGATTCCCTCTGGGTGGGTCGAAATGGTTGTCCTCTGAGACTGGGGCATGATTGTCAAACCGCATCTTCTTATTCATGGCTTACATTCTCTGTTTTGCTGGGGCTCATTCTTCAGTAGCTTTCTGAGAAAGGCTACATGGGAAAATATTTGGAGATTTTTGATATCTCAATGTTTTTGTCAAACCCTCATAGCTGGTTTATACCTTCACCAAGAACAGGATTTTAGATTAAAAACTAGTTTCATTAAGACTTTCGAAGGTCCTGGGTCATCTTCTGGACCCAGGGGTTATTGTGAGAGGTCTGGAGCTGTCCTGTTTTATTTTATTTTGTTTTGTTGTTCCCTCTCTCTGGAAGATGTCAAATCTTGTTTTCCTCAGTATTCTGGAATTTCAGCCACATGCCTTGATCTGGCTCTGTGTTCATCCATCATGGGGCACTGGGGCCTTTCGGTTTGGAAACTTGCATTCTGCAGAATTTGTTGCATTTCTCCCATGCGATTCCTTCCTCCCCTCTTTCTCTGCCCTCTTCTTCTGGGGCCCCTGCTATTCTGCTGTTGGATCTCCCGGTGTGGACTTCTGCTCGTTTGGCTTTGTTTCTGGCTTCCCTCTCTTTGTCTTCTTGCTCTAATTTCTCCAGTGTTTCTCCCTCTAGATCTCCCCACTCTTTTATTATTTTTATCTCAACCCACTTATCTTTCATTTCTAGAGCTCTTTCCAAACCTTTGAATGTTTTCTAAAGGTCTCCTGCTTTTGTTTTGGTTCAGAGATGCAATTATCTTTTCTCATCTCTCTGATGACATGATGCTTTAAAAAAAACAAAAACAAAAAACCCAAAAAACCTCCCTGTCCCTCTTTGTTCCAGATTGCTTTTATCCTGTTTGTTTTGGTGTCTCTCTTCAACGTTCAAGGTTGTCCTCAGACATGAGGTATTCCTCAGCCCTACTGTCAAGGAAATACAAAAACGTTCATTGGAAGCTTTCAGCACATGAGGAACTGCTGTCTTGGAGCTCCATAGCACAGTAATCTGCAGGGACTATTTGTTGGGAAATACAGTATGTCAGTGTTTTTAAGTCTTTCCTTGAAGCCAGACATCTTCCAGCCCCCTCCCTGGAGGGTCCACATAGAACTCTTGGCTGCCTGAGTTCTAGGAACCAACCGAGGGGGGAGGGGTAGAACAGGGAGGGTGTGGTCTTTCCACATTCAGCACTGCCACGCAAATGGCTTCTTTATCCCCCATTTTCTGTGCCATAGCCCCGTCCTCACTGTGTTGAGTGCTCCCCCACCAGGCCAGAGACGCTCTGTTCCACCGGCTCCTGAGAAGAACCTTCCAGACTTCTTCCAGTGTGGAGGAGGATCAGTTGCAGGGGAATAGTGGGGGGGAGGGGGAATTGTGGGGTGGGAGAGGAAATCTAGGACCTCCTTGCTTCCTAGAGAGCACTCCCGGCTCTTCTTACTTTAGCACTCCTGCCACCGCCCCTCCTCCCCCAACAGAGGGACCTGGTGTTGCCAGTTTCTTTGTCTTGGGCTGAGTCTGCTGTGTAAATCAGGTTTGTGCTCAGCCCTTCCCACGGCTGCTTTTCTCGGCTTTCCCAGGCCTGCCAAATTAGTTACCACTCTGCATCTCCTCTTGTGGCTGTGGTTTCCCGTCCTCTTTTCTCAACATTGTGGGTTTGGTTTTTTTTTTTTTTTTTTTTTTCAATCTCTCTTCCAGAAGTTCTAGTGGGATTTCGGGAAGGAGCAAAATTAGATGCATACATCCAATCTGTCACTGTAACCAGAACAGTACCCTGAAATTCCGAGATCCAATCTGCTTCTTAAGATGTGGTGTGGGAGTTCTCCACCAAGTTATGGAAAATTCAGAAAATCAGCATATCCCGCAGAGTTTGCTGCATGTGACCACACACACCAGGCGCTCGTTGGAATCTGGGAACACAGATGTGTTTAGGACATGATATCCATCATCACCGATATCAACAAAGCAGAGGAGATGGACGTACTCAGGAGAACAAAATACAAGTTTACGGTCACTCACTCCCAATCCTTGGGGGTCAATGGGTTTTAGATTTCAGAATTTATCAAATTTTGGAAAGATAATCATACCATTATTCTCATACCATCCCCAAAGGGCCTGCAGCAACACTTGGGAATTCAATACATTTATATGACTGCAGTGATATGTACGACTATTCGCATTAAATACAGTTAAGAAAAAAGACTATAAATAGCCTCACGTCCATCTAGGGCAGGTTTTAAAACCAAACGATTTCACAAACCAAAGTTCATTTTGCCATTTGGGGACTTCTGAGTTGCTGAGAAGACCTTGTGAACCTCTACAGCACATTAAATTCTATATAAATGAAGTTTGTACAAAGCACTGTGGGTAGAAACAGGAGGGAGAGGGGGTATTATTTCCTAACACATTACTTGCTTTTTAAAAACCTATTGAGGGGCACCTGGGTGGCTCAATGGGTTAAGCCTCTGCCTTCAGCTCATGTCATGATCCCAGGGTCCTGGGATGGAGTCCCACATCCGGCTCTCTGCTCAGCAGGGAGTCTGCTTCCCCCCCCCCTCTCTGCCTGCCTCTCTGTCTACTTGTGATCTCTGTCTGTCAAATAAATAAATAAAATCTTTTAAAAAAATAAAAACACTATTGACTTATGCAAGGATGCAAAAGCAATGTTGAGTGAAACTCCTGGCCCCTTAACAGGAATCAAGTCACCAAACTGTAGAAGTACCTGCCTCACTCTTCTGCTTAGCCTTGTTTGTGTATTTTATGCTTCCCTTCCGTAGCATGCATGTTCTCTGAGAAAAGAGATCCTTGAGATCTGTATCTCCAACATCTAGAATGAAGCCTGGCCCTAGTAGATGTTCATTATTTATTGGTTGAACAAACGAATGAATGAACAAATGAATGATGTGACATCTACTGAAGGTTTTGTTTGGAAAAAGAACTTTGAACACCACTAATCTTTGGAGATGATCTGTGGCTGACATGTTCCTTGATGGTACCTGCTACAACACCTAGCATTTGCTGAGCCCTTACTGTATAATGAACTAAGTATTTTTCAGGTTTTCTCTCATTAATCTTTCCAGCAACCTATAACAGGGACACCATGATCCCCATTTTACACATGAGGAAACTGAGGCACAGAGATTAAGTAAGTTGCCCAAAATCACACACCTAGTTGGTATCAGGGCAAGAGCTGGACCAAGTGACTTGGCCCAGTAGTCCAGATTGTTAACACTCCTCAATGCTTAATGGATCTGGGAAAACCCTAAACATCTCATATGAAGGGGTTGGGGCATAAGCTCTGAGGTATTTCCGGTTCTATGGGTCTATGACCTTGAGGTTCTATCTATCTAGAATTTTCATTGATTGGCTACTTAATTTATGTATAAATATATATATTATGAGTTAAATAAGTAATATTTATAAATTTATAATAATTTATAAAATTATTTATTTATTTGACCATTATTTATTGACTGTATATGCCACATGCTGGGCACTGTGCTAGGCACTTCTCACACACCTTCTTTAATCCTCAGAGGTGGGGGACACTTGGGTGGCTCAGTTGGTTAAGCATCTGCCTTCAACTCAGGTCAAGATCCCTGGGTCCTGGGTTCGAGCCCCTCATCAGGCTCCCAGCTCAGTGGGGAGCCTGCTTCTCTCTCTGCTCCCCTTGCTTCTGCTCTCTCTCTGTCTCTCAAATAAATAAATAAAACCTTAATTAAAAAAAAAATCCTAGGAAGTGGATATTACAATGCCCATCTTACAGATGAGAAAACTGAGGCTCACAGACTTTAAAAATGTAACCAGGGCCAAGATGGTATTAACAGAAACAAGAGTGCAGCCCAGGCCTCAGGCCTACTTGTTTCCAAAATGCAAGCTCCTTCCCTGACCCCAGCCTGCCTCTTTTCAAGCATGGAGGGGGCCTGAAGTGTGAGAGGCACTGGTGAAGTCCTTGAGGGGCCTGAGGGCTCAGGGGACAAAGGCTGCCTCTTGACTTCCCAGGCAGGACTCTGCACTCTGAGAGCCCCAGCCTCGTCCAGAAGTGCTGGCTGGGGGGTTGGTAAAGGGAAGAATTTGTAACAAAGCCCCACGAGGTGCCACTTTTTATCCTGATCCTCTCCTTCCCCTCCAGCGTCCCGTGGCCAGTGTCAGTCACCCTCACACAGCAGAAGGCCAGGCCGGGTGATGTCCAGTCTGGATCAGCAGGCACGGACCCTACAGACCTCCCAAGGGCTGCTTTCCCATCACGCACTTTCCCATCAGAGGCTAAATAAAGCTCCCTCCGCTCCAACAAGCAAGAGGAAGACTGGCATCCTCCAGCCTAAATCTAAACCCGGGCTTATTCGGGGAGGAGAGTGAGGCGGGGTGGAGGTAACCGCAGCCCGGCTCCAAGGAATGCACAGCACCCCCTCCCGCCCCCCTCCCCCGGGAAACCAGGCAGGGCCACGTGACTGGCGTCCTCCAGGCTGGCAGGCCAGATGAAATCACGGCCACAGTCACACCCTGAGTCACGGACTGTCGAGGTCCCCACCCAGCCGGCTACAGGAAATGCTGTGTTTTCCAAGAGCGCGCCCGAGTCCCGCCCGCCCGGGGCGCAGCGAAGCTCAGTGGCGCCCCCTGGAGGCGCGCGGCTGCCGGCTCCGTCGCGCCTGGGCGCGGACGCGGCGCTCTTCCACGCGCCTCTCGCGCGCTGCGGTAGCCCCTCGGCGGAGCTGGCCAGGAGTCTTCCGAGGTGAGGGGAGAAGAGCATCTCTCCCGGGTGCTGCTCTCCGTCCCACCGCGAAGCTGCCCGCGTCCCAAGCGGTTATTTCCCGTGTGTTATTCCCTTCGCTTCCTCGGGGGCGCGCGCGCGCAACTTTACTTGCGTGTTGACTTGGTGAGCGTGCGGGGGTGGGGGGACGGAGTGGACAACATCACAGGGGTTCGTGCTGGTAAACACTGTGTTAAGTCACCAAAGTAGGAACCCAGGAGAGTTACGCGCCTATTCCTACCTTCCCTTGCATTAATTTGTTCCTCTCCACCCTCCCACAAGGTGCGCTCCCTGGGGGTCTCACCCCCTCGCAAGGCCAGCTCCCACGATTGCATAAGCTGATGCCTTGTGTCTCCGTGGTTCTGTTTGTCCAGGTGAACGCCAACTGACCGAGGACCGAGGACCAGACAGATGACACCCCTCCTTAAGACTTGGTTCGACGGAAGTCCCCTCCAGAGGCCAGCCGCCACCCCCAGGGAGAGTTGCAAACCCCCAGATTGACTCAGGTAAGTTTCCATCATCAAAGGGAATGGAGGATCCATAAAGAAATTCAGTTCTGACATTGAAAACTGAAGGAAGAGACATTTTGCGCTGCCCAGTTTATGGGCTAGGTTGATTCACACCTACTACACCCTTTTAACAACTTACACCTACTTCAGGGTACAACAGAGACGCAATAACACTAGCCCAGCCATAAAAATAAGAGTAATAACTACCTTGCAGCAAGAGATTCTCGGGTGTCTGGTATCGTGCTTTCCTTACATCATCCAGCTGGTCCTCATGGCGACCTTGTGACCGCGACCTTGTGAAGGAGAGGTGCTTATTAGCCCCACTTACAGAAGAGGAATTGAGATCTGGGAAGGTGAATGACCGCCCCAGTGTTCCAGGGCTGGCGAGTAAGAGTCAGGATTCAAGACCTGGTGTTTGCCTCCAGAACTCTACTGAGGGCTGCACTGGTCTCTGGCCAAATGACTGAAATTCCCCTTCAGACCAGCTGTTTCTGCAGAGATCCCAGAGACTCTTACGGGAGCTTCTCAGCCACAACAGACCTCTTCTCCCTCCTGGCTTCTGTTTTGTGTTCTTTGATCACCCCCAGAGCCCACTGGGAGACTCCCAGACTCTACCGCTCTCTCTCTGTTCCAGGATGAGGAGTGTTGCTGTGTCTCAGGTCTGGTCGCTGCTGCTTCCTCTTTGGGTTCCGACAGTCCACCCAGCCCTCATCCTTCCTTGGGCTCCCAGGGCGAGGGCCGTGCTCCTCATCGCCACCCTGATGTCCATACACTGATGAATGGGGAAAATGTGGCCCACCCTACAGTGGCCTCCGATTCAGCCACGAGAAGGAATGGAAACTGACCCCTGCTACATGTGGATGAACCTGAAACACCTTCTGCTAAGTGAAAGCGGCCAGACGCAAATGTCATGTATTATATGTTTCCGTTTCTATGAAACATCCGGAAGGGGTGAATCTGCAGAGGCTGAAAATAGATGAGTGGTTGCTGGGGACCAGGTGGAAGGGAGAAATAGGGAGAGACTGCTTAACGGGCAACAGGGTGTCCTTTGGTGGGTGATGGAAGTGTTTTGGAACTAGACCCAGAGGGTGATCATCCAACATTGTGAATGTACTGAATGCCACTGAATTGCACATCTTAAAAACGGCTAATTTTATGTTATGTGAAATTTGCCCCCGTAGGAATAAATACACACACACACACACACACATAACTAAGTACTAGGTCATCCATGTATGACCAGCTGTATTGCTTTTTCATCAGACTGACTTTTGTCATCATGTCAGCTGTCCTCTCCCTAGGAACTTGGTTCAAGATCCTGAAAATCCTTGCAGACAATTTGACAGCATCTCGCTGGTCTGCTGTAAGCTTCCCTGCTCCTCTGGTCCCTGCTGAGTCTTCTCCGACAAGTGGGGGAAACTGGCTGCCCGGGAGACCTCTCCCACCTGCTATCTGCTGGTGGCAGGGCAGGGGCGGTGTTAGAGTGCCATTAGTCAGGGCTTTTCCTTGCAAGTAAGAGAAACACAAACAAGCTGGCTGACTAAGCAGAAAAGGAGCTTCTTAAAAGGATATTAACTCAGAGGATGGGTTGAAGGGCTGGTGGACCTGGCTGGAGGCTGTGCCTCCAGGATCAATGCATGGAAACAGCTGGATGAGCAAAACACCAGCATGCTGTCGCTCTGCTAGGACATTTCTTTACCAAGAACTTGCCCAAGACTGCAGGCCTATAGCCGCCCTCCCTACACTGAGCCTCCTTTTCTGGGTTCTCACTTCCTTATAGTCTCCCCTGGGCATCGGATTGGTGGAGCCGGGTCATGCCCAGGTGCCTTGGCTTCAAGGAAGACTTGTTCCTGGGTCCCACCTCCTCCATGGGGAGATGGAAATTTCTCAAATATTACAAAATGTTGAAAACGTGGCAGGCATACAGAAAACACGGCACACAGAGGATACTGCCTCCATTATTCCCCAAGTGCTTGAAGGACCATATGGCAGCCCAAGCTCATTTGACCTTCTCTCTTCTCATGAGAGAACTGGGGACTTCTGCAGAGACCCAGCCTGGCCAGCTCCGATTTGCAACTATCCAGAACCTTCACACCTGCTCCCCTCCCCCAGATGTGTAGGTTTCAAGGGGCTGAGAGGGAGAAAAAGCCCACCCACCCCTAGTTATGAGTTACGTAGATAACTCAGACCCGTCCATCACTACATTCCATTTCGCAAGAACAGTGATTGGTCCAAGGAAGCCCATGATCAGAACAGTGCCTTTTCAAGTTTTCCCTGGGATTGATAAGGTGTGTGTGTGTGGGGGGGGAGTTCTCTTTTGCCATGGAGTTGTCAAACTAGAAGGAAATGCAGCTGGGGTCATCTTCCCTCACCCTAAGAAAGAAATTATATGCAAAAGAAAAATCTCCTATGGAAAGGAGGGATTGGTGAGATAGCCAGGAAAATATGGTTTCATTTCCTGGATCCAGCTAAGCCTGAAGCCTTTCCATCTCTGGTCTTTAATTACAGAAGCCAAAATTCCTTTATACAGCTTCAGTTAGTTAGAGTTGGGTTTCTCTGGGAACGGAGTCTTTGTAATTCGCCACCCACTCTCTAGTGGGAAATTGACTATGAAACATTTTCTGTCCATTAGTTCATTTGGTAGTGGATTTTAAAGTAAGGAGGGAGCTTTAGTATTGTCACTCAGATTTTACATAGAAGAAATTTGGGGTGGGGTGGGGCGCCTGGGTGGCTCAGTGGGTTAAGCCGCTGCCTTCGGCTCAGGTCATGATCTCAGGGTCCTGGGATCGAGTCCCGCATCGGGCTCTCTGCTCAGCAGGGAGCCTGCTTCCCTCCCTCTCACTCTCTGCCTGCCTCTCCATCTACTTGTGATTTCTCTCTGTCAAATAAATAAATAAAATCTTAAAAAAAAAAAATTTGGGGTTCAGAAAGGTTAAGGGACTTGTCCAAGTTCACACAACTAATTGTGTACTGGCTTGTATTTGAATTCATTTCTGCCCACCTTTACATTTAGCACTTGTTCTAGAATTCCAAGGGTCAGGTTCTATTTTCAGAACTAATTCTTTGCTTCATAGTTTTCTGCAGTCCTTGGTATACTCGGGACTTTCAAAGCCAGTTCTGTCCTCCTGATAACAGAATAACTACAAGAGCTTATAGAATATACCTAGGCATTTTCATTTTCAAAAGGTATAAAGGCCAAGGTATAAAACTTTGAAGGAGGAATTTCAGTCTGATCGGGGATGTGGGGGACTCAGAGTTTCCGGAATCTCAATCCTCATACCCACACTTATGGGAAACCCTGACCCTCTCTGGTTCTCTGCTTTTTTTTCTTGGGAAACCCAAGGATTTCCTAGAAGGGTAGGAGCTGCCATATTCACATGTCTTTGGAGTCCTATGTCATTCATAGGGACCTGTCATTTGAGCATAGCCTCTTCCAAGTCCAAACGCTGACCACACCAGGCCAATACCGGGAGGTCAGTTACTGCAGAAAGAAACATGAGAGAGAAGAATCATGGGAAATGAGTACTCGTTGAGCACAGGCCAGCGATGGCAAATCTGGTTCCTCTCCGCCCTCAGCTTCGCTTGTGCGCTGACAAGAACTCCAAGGCGACCTCGGAGCTCAGCGGGTAATGACTGTGGCCGCCAGCTCTCTGTCCTCTCTGGCCGAGCGCCAGGCACCTCACATCATTAACCCCACATTCTCGCCACAACCTCTGAGGTGAGACTTACTTGTCTTCTGTCCCAGAGGAGGAAACTGGAGTTCAGAGAAGATGTTAACTGCCCTGTAAAAGCTGCTAAAAGGAGATTCTTATATAAAAACTAATAAACAACACACCAGTGTATTACCTTCCACATGCAAGACATGTGCCGAGCCTGCTGTGTGTCGTCTTTGCTCAATTCCCGAAGGCCTGGGAAGTGACCCGCCATTTTGCAGGAGGCGGAAGTAGGAAGTAGGATGTGGGAGCCAAGTGCGTCCGGGACCAGCGCTTGGTTCTAACTGTTGCTCCCCGCCGGTTTATCTCCTCTGAGTTGCTACATGAGTGTGGGCAGGGACTCTGAGAAAGTGATGGGCTCATGATGACCCCAAAAGCTGCCCTGAGCACTTCTGGAGAGGCCTTCTAGCATCTCCCTTCTGCCAGAAGCATGTGAGGGGGGCCTCCGCACAGCATGCTTATTCCGAGCAGGGCTGGCCCATCCCTGGGGCAATCACCCTTCTCCAGCAATTTGAGCTCCCTGCCCTGCATGAGGGAGGCGGTCACCCTACAGCCCCTCAGTGCCACCTGCCCTGGCCTGTTCCCATCTGGGGGAGTCACAGACATAGAGAACTTTCTGCATGAGAAGGATGCCTTGGGGAAAAGCCTCGAGGCAGCTTGGTACTGTGACAAAAAGTTGCCATTGCTCCTGGCCAGGTGACATGAGACGGAGGCTTCCGCATCTGGAAAGCAAGGAGGCTGGCCTGTAGGACCACCCCAGTGACTTAGTTGCTCTAAATTACGTGCACTGACTGGGTCCACGGATGGTTTCAGTGGCCTCCCTCAGACCCTGCTCATTCTCTCTCTTTTCCCCCAACGCCCACCTACCCAGCTAGTCATTTTCCCAGCATCACTAAGAACATTTTCAAATAAGCAGCAAAACTGAATTGGTCTTACAGGGAGTTCCCATATACTCCCCTGCTAGATTCCATCCAGTTCTCTTAGCTGGTTTCCGCAGTGACCGTGGAGGCAGAAGGTCCCACACACGCCTCCCAGAGAACACGCTGGTGGGGTTCACTGAGAACCCTTTCTTCCTCCCACAGTTCATGCCCCCTCCTCGCCCCAATCTCCTTCTGTTGGTGGCCATCCCTCTGGCCACACACAGTCCACGCCCTGCAGTGGTGACCATGGACCCGACCCTTGGTGCCCTTCTTACAGGCATCAGAGAGGGAAGGAGCTTGCCAGCCGGGAGGTGACATCTCAGGAGGTCACTCTGTGCCAGGCACTTGCCGTGGGCTCTTCTAATACTTCTCCCCAGAGATGTGGAAGTGATAACAACTGATCTAGAAACTTTGAGGAATTCCACAGAAGCGTAATGAAAACCTTAAAATCATCCATAATTCCGCAGACTGCAGTAGCTAGCATTAATGGAGTGCCTACTGTATGCCGGGCATCGTGCGTGTTGCCGGTATATCCTCAGCAACCATATTTGGTATGGAGATAGTTACCATGATCTCCAAGTTCCAGCTGAGGAAACAGGCACAGAGAAGGTAGGTAATTTACTCAGAGCTGCACAGCTAGGAAGGGATGTGAGGGGGATTTTCACCCCACCTGGTTCTAGTTAGTGTGAGGTTTTCAACACCGGTTTCCACTGTGTCCCCTGATTCTGTGATAAATGATTCAGGTATTTTCTGTGCAGTAACATTTGAGCATGCACCTGTATATTTCTTTTAATAAACCCAAGATCATGTTATTTTTCTCATCTGCTTTTTTCCCCTTAAAATATTTAACCATCTCTATTCCAATACTACTCCTCCAAACAACCCTGTGAAATAAACTAGGCCAGGCACTGTCCTCAGTGCTCTACAAGTAATAACAATCTTGGGGCGCCTGGCTGGCTCTGCCTTCAGATCAGGTCATGATGACAGGGTCCTGGGATCGAGCCCCCCGAGTAAGGCTTCCTGCTCAGCGGGGAGCCTGCTTCTCTCTCTCCCTCTGCTGCTCCCCCTGCTTGTGCTCTCTCTCTCTCTGTGTTAGATACATAAATTCAAAAAATCTTTAAAAGCAAAAGTAATTATAAATCTTCACAGCGACCTATGGGGAACATACTTATTAGCTCCAGTTTACAAGGGAAACCAAGGCACAGAGAGGTGAAGTAACTTGCCCAAAGTCACACAGCTAGGAGGTGACAGAGCCCCTCAACAAACCCAGCAGTCTGGCTCCGGTGTCTGGGCGCTTCCCACTAGAAACTGTCTTCTTGAATCAGTCTTGGTCCTTCTATCATACCTGACCATGCACCTTTGTAAATGCTGTTGAATCTGACCAACAAAAGTTGTGAGGCCGGACATGCCAAGAACCATGTATTGGTGCTCCTGCCGCGTCACAAATGTCTCCAGAAAACATACATGTATTATGTCGTGGTTTCTGTGGGTCAAGACCCCGGACGCACTCAGCGCTTCCCTCCGGCTCTAGGTCTCTCTCACGGTTGTAGTCAAGGTGCCGGCTGGGATCACGATCCTCCCGAGATCACCTGCCTCAGGACCCCCTTCCAAGTTCACCCAGGGGCTGGGCTCGGTTGGAGTGAGGGCTTCTGTTCCTTGGTGTCAGCCTCTCCTTGGGGCAGCTCCCAACACGGCTGCCGGCTTCATCAAAGGCCGCAGTGGGAGACAGAGGAAGCCAGCAAGACAGAAGTCCCACTTCTAGAACGTATTAATGATTTTGTATCATCATGCCTGAATGTGCATAACACAAAATTCACCATTTTAGCCATTGTCAAGTGTACGGTTTTGTGACATCGCGCACTCCTGTACAACCATCACCGCTGTCCATCCCCAGAAGTTTCTCATTTTCTTGGAGACTCTGTCCCCATTAAACACTAACTTTCCGTTCCTCCCCTCCCCCAGCCCCTGGCAACCTCTGTGCTACTCTGCAGCTCTACGAATTGACTTTTCTCGCTGGTGAAATAGGAGAGGAGTCTTAGAAGTCGACCCAGATAATACTTTTTGTGGCTGATTTATTTCACTTAGCATAAGGTCTTCATGCTTCCTCCACATTACAGCACGCGTCAGAACATCCTCCGTTTGAGGACTGAATAATATTCCACTGAATGCATAGACCCTACTGTGTTCATCCACTCATCTGTCGGTGGACAAACTTCCATCCCTTGGCTGCTGTGAACACGGGTGTGCAAATATCTGCTGGAGTCCCTGCTTTCGGTTCCTTTGGATAGACATCTAGGAGTGGAACTTGCTGGATCATACGGTAATTCTATACTTAACCTTTGGAGGAACCGCCATATTGTTTTCCATGGCAGTGGCACCATTTTGCCTTCTCACCAACAAGGCAAAAGGGTTTCGATTTCTCCACATCCTCGCCAACACTTGTTGTTTCCTGTTTTGTTTTGGCTTCATGATCACCATCCCAGGGAGTGTGACGTGGTATTTCATTAATGGCATCCCTTTTACAACCTCACCTCAGAAATTAGATCCCTTCCGTTCTGTCATATTCTATTTATAAGAAACAAGTGACTAAGCTTGGCCCACACTTGAGGGAGGACATTATCGAGGGCCTAAATGACAGGAGCCAGGGGTCACTGGAGCTGTTTTAGAAGGCTGCCTATCACAAATATCATGAGTATCTTGTTTTTGTAATTTTATTACTTTAAATGTACAGCGACATGTTATTGGATTTGGTTCCATTGCATAATGGCAAATATATCGTCTTTGGGGCTAGAAAGATTGGAGTTTAAATTGGATCTTTGTCTTCCCAGCTGTGTGACCTTGAGAAGTTACAAGACCTCTCTGAGGCTCGGTTTTCTTTGTTAAATGGAAACAAAAATACCTACCTTGAAAGATTATTGCAAGAATTAAACGAACTAATGTATGTGATGTGTCCTACACACTGTAGGAGCTCAATAAATGATATCTCACCATCATCATCACCATCATCACCATCGCCATCATCACTGTGGCCAGAACAAAGTTAGTGATCAAAACCAGGCGTGGGGAGTTTTCCGGCAGGGTGTCCTTACAAGCTTCACCACCAGGTGGCAGCTGTAGTCAGACTGGGTATTAACCTCTCTTTGTTGGTACGAGATAAAGATGTGTGTATAGTAATAGCTAAGGATTATTTTGGGCAGGGTGAGCATATGAAAAAACATAGTATCACAATCCCTACATTGAGATTAAGTTATTATTTCAGTGTCCTTCTGTGAGCTTATGTTCTGTTCCTCTGCTGCTCCGGCCCCCTACCCCCTGCAGAGGACATAACCTTCCCCACACCCTCCTGGCATGGCTGGTTCCTGCCAGCCCCATTATGGGCAGCTCTGAAACCTTTCTCAAGCTTCCCTGCCTTTGCTTTAGCTTCCTCTTCTTCTGTCCTACTTACATCAGGTCTCACCTTACTCTAGAAGCTTAAGCAGCTCCTGCTGTCCCCATTCTACTCATGTCAGGTCTAACATCTTTCTAGAAGCCCTTCCTGATCTCCCCCACCCAAACCCCAGGTAGCATAGGCTCCCTCATCCAGGCTGTCCTCAATCACAGCCCTTGACTCCACACCTCTGATCTGTGGTCACAGGGCATGGCAACCCAGGAGGAAACACGGGTGCAGAATCATTCTGTAAATATTTACCAAGTTCCCTCTGTGTGCTGGGCATTAGGTGAGCGGGACCTGCTGGCAGCCTTTCTCTGAATAAACAAACCAGAATCTTGAAATACGGAGCCTCTCCTGAAGACGTCATCAGACCTCGAGCCATCAGAACTTTGCACTTGCCAGATAAAATACAGGATGACCATTTAAATTCAAATTTCAGAAAAGCAACACATTATTTTTCAGTAGTATATCTGAATCAATATAGAAGACATATTCAATAATAATGGAAATAATAAATAATGGGTCCTAAATGTTGCAGAGGGCATGTGAATACTAAAACTGTGTTGTTGTTTATCTGAAAATCAACCTGGATTGGGCTTCGTGGGTTTTTGCTGTTTTGGTATCGGATTAGGGCTCTGACCAAGGCAGTGAAAGGCCTCGTTTGTAAGGTGTCCCTACAGCATGTCGGCGTGATTACATTTCCATGAAGCACAAGCCTGCCCCGTTGAGAACCAAAGGTATTTTGAAGTTTAATGGACTATTATTTTTGAACCAGAAATCCCTCTTTCTAGCTGATTGTATGTTTTCTGACCTTGAGAGACCTCTCCTTAGAATTTACACGCCCACTCCAGAAACGCTCGGTGTGATACATGGGAAAGCTTTGGTCTTAAAGCAGTCATGCCGGCGGGGGAGGGCAGGATGGGGCTCGGGGGAGAGGGCTTTTCTTGGCTGCCCTTAGACAGGTTTAAATTCTGCTCCGCCCTGATGGTCTCCGGTGATGGCAGCCGGTCCATTAGCTCTTCTCTTCTGGCCTTGAAGCTGCATCCCAGGCACACCGCCCCCTGCCCTGATTTCATGGAGTCAGGGAGCCGGTCGGAGTCTCCTCGGAGAGCATCCCAGGCAGGTGGACTAGCCGCTGATTCTGGACATCTCCTCGGGGCACTGCGGGGGAAACAGCACGGGGCCTGAGGCTAAGACTCGAATCCGGGTTCTGGCTCTGCTACCTGCCAGCTGAAGAACACTCGTTCTCAAGTCATGCACTCATCTGGGAATGGGCTATGGGACTCCATGCTAGGGACCAGGGTATGAATAATGCTAATGAGACATTTCTCTTAGCTTCAAGTCTCCGAAGTGTTCCCTCTTTGAGCCTGTTTCTAATCTATAAATATGTATTCTGTAGAAGGGAGCACATAAGAGGGACCTACAACCTTTCCCCTAAAACCCTAGGGGCCAAACGTGCTCCCTAATTTAGAATGGTCCCGTTTGTAGGCAGTTAACGTAGCGTATGTTATGTCTAACGAAACAAATACCTATTTATGCTGCAGGTGTGGGGGATAAATTCTTCCTCTCTCTAGGTGCGCTCAGTGCCCCTGCCATTCAACCACAGGATTTATTTCCCCTCCCCTTGAGTCCAGGCTGGACCGTGACTGCTTTGACCAATAGAACATGGCAAACATGACAATGACCTTGGGTGGACTCACAGCTCTGCCTATTCTCGTGGAGCGTGAGTCACCATGTGAAAGTCTAACTACCTTGCTGGGGAGAACACATGGGGAGGAAAAGGCTCTCCACTGAGCCCAGCCATCCAGACGTCCTCACCAAGGCGCCCGACATAGGAATGAAGCCACGTGACACTCTCCAGCCCAACCCAGCCCAGCCTCCCACTGAATGCCCCTCTCCCGCACCCTGTGACCTCTGTTGCCACCATGGGAAGCAGAAGACTCACCCAGCTAAGCCCTGCCCCGATTCCTGACCCCAAATGCCATGAGTTACAACAAAATGCTGGTTGTTTTAAGTCAGTGAATTTTGAGGTCATTTGTTGCCCAGGAGGACAAAGCCGGAGTTCCTGACGGCCCGAGCTGGAGCCAAACCCTGGAGCTTGGTCTCCTCTGGAAGCTCTCGAGAGGGGCAGGAGGGCAGGAGGAAGGAGGGGAATTGTCTGAGGAGCCAGGGAAGATTGTAAAGTAAAAAGGGGGATATGCCCTTTAACCCAGAAATGTCATTCCTAGGGATCCAGTCTACTGAAATATTTGCACACGGGTTTGCTAAACTATGTGAGCAAGGCTGTTCCCGCAGGGGGGTGTGGGATCCGAGCACGGGGAGGCAACCTAGGGATCCACCCATAGAAGGATTAAGTCAGTGAGGGCACATCTAAACAATGCGACCGTGAGGAGGCATTTTATTTTATTTTTTTAAAAGAGTTTGTTTATTTATTATCAAGAGAGAGAGCGCAAGTAGGGGGAGCAGCCGGGACAAGCAGACTTCTCCTGAGCATGCAGCCTGACGCAGGGCTCGATCCTGAGGTCGTGAGCCTGAGACCACGACCCTGAGCTGAAATCAAGAGTCAGACACCCAACCAGCTAAGCCACCCAGGGGCCCCTGTAAAGAGATATTTTAAAAGAATGGAGTAGATCTGTGTGTACTGATAAGGAAAGGCCAACGGAGTCACGAGACGGGCATGTCCTCAGTGAGTCGTTGAGGGAAATGTATTATTATAAATACATTTCTGGGTGTACATACGGATGTAGTTATTCTGTCCTTATCTACACCTGGATCCAGCTCCAGTGCAGCCCTGTCGGCCATCTAGAAGGAAACCATAGGAGACACCTGTCGCTTCTGCTTGTCCAGAGACTTTCATTCTGGCCTCTTCTGGAAATAGCACCCATGGGGCGCCTGGGTGGCTCAGTGGGTTAAGCCTCTGCCTTTGGCTCAGGTCATGATCCCAGGGTTCTGGGATCGGGCCCCACATCGGGCTCTCTGCTAGGCGGGGAGCCTGCTTCCCCCTCTCTCTCTCTCTGCCTGCCTCTCTGCCTACTTGTGATCTCTCTCTGTGTCAAATACATAAATAAAATCTTAAAAAAAAATAGCACCCAGATCCTCTTCTGAGAATGGATTCTTCCCCCACATTCCGTGCCGGTGGTTTGGGTCGGACTCTATTCCTCCCTCTGTCTCTAGGGCTGGAGCACAGAACTCAGGCCTGGCCAAGCACAGCACCAGCCACGGTGATGGTTCTGGACAACCAAGCTTGTCCGATCACAAGTCAGGCCTGGAGCGAGCTGCCCATCTTCCCCAGGAGCTCTGACTCAGGGCTGCAGTGCCTCAGCCACTGAGCAGACGTGATTGGAGCTGCCTCTTGGGACTGTGGGGCCCTCCTGAGACTACAGCTCGGCTTCTGACCTGGGAGCCCCCGGATCTCCAAACTGAGCGAACTCGCACCATTCCGACAGACCCCATCCCTGCCCGCCTTCACCAGGGCTGGCGCCTTGAAACCAAAACACCCTCATGGACCCAGAGGCTTGCAATATTGTAGTAGTGGTCACCTCTAAGGAGTGAGAGTCAAGAGGCTTTTCAGTTATATCTCTATATGAGTCATGAGTTGTTGTTTTTTTTTTAATATTTTATTTATTTATTTAAGAGAGAGACAGTGAGAGAGAGCATGAGCGAGAAGGTCAGAGAGCGAAGCAGACTCTCCATGGAGCTGGGAGCCTGATGTGGGACTCGATCCCGGAACTCCAGGATCATGACCTGAGCCGAAGGCAGTCGCCCAACCAACTGAGCCACCCAGGCGTCCCGAGTCATGAGTTTTGATTAGCGTGTGCTGCTTTCGTAATTCCAAACTACCTTGTGAAGACGCGGGTCTGGGGATGTCTTTTTCAGCGTCTGTCCTTTCGCTTCCTGTCTTCCTGGCTTCCTGGAAACAGGTCTCCTTGGTTGCAGGTTATGTCAAGTAAATCAAGGTGGGCTATAAATTTTTAATAACAGCCTTATTGAGGTATAGTTCACGTGCCATAAAATTCGTCCTTTCAAAGTGCACCATCCAATGGTTTTAAGGTAGCCGTGAGGCTGTGCCATCGGCACTCATCCTAACTTCAGAACAGTCTCATGGCCCCAGCAGGAAGCTCAGTGCAGACTGGTCACCTCTCTCCACCTCCGGTCCATTCCGTGTCTCTCTGGATCTGAGTCCCACATACACCGAATTATAGGGTCTGTGATCTTTCGAGCCTAGCTTCTTCCACATGGCATCATGTTTTGTTTTGTTTTTAAGATTTTATCTATTTATTTGTCAGAGAGAGAGACAGAATAAGTAAGCAGGGGGAGCAGCAGACAGAGGGGGAGAGGGAGAAGCAGGCTCCCCACTGAGCGAGGAGCCCGTCACAGGACTCGATCCCAGGACCCTCAGATCACAACTCAAGCTGAAGACAGACACGTAATGGACAGAGCCACCCAGGTGTCCCCAGCATCAAGTTTTTAAGGTTCATCTGTGTCGTAGCAGGTGTCAGTTATGGCTTCTTTTGTTTCCGTATAGTTTTTAAAGTTGTTGTTTTTTTTTTTGCTTTAGCAATATGTACCTAAGACTTAGTTTTAGCCGTTTTTCGGTGTGCAGGTCAGTGGCTTTAAGCATCTTTCCACCATCGTGCAAACATCACCATACCCAACTCCAGAATGTTTCCATCATCCTATGTTGAAACTCTGTCCCCCTTAAAAGGATAGCTCCCTGCTACTCTCCCTCAGCCCCTGGCAAGAAGAGTTCTACTTTCTAAGCTGTGCATTTGACCATTCCATGAACCCCCATATAAGTGGAAGAATACAGTAAATATTGTATATGTTCCATATAAGTAGAATAGTAAAATAATATATATATGTATATACACACGTACACACACACACACATTCACATACATACATGTCCTTTCATGTCTGGCTTAATTCACTTAACATAATGTCTTCCAGGTTCGTCCATTTCATCCACATTGGAGCTGTATCAGGATTTCTTTTTTTTTTTTTTTTTTTGTCTTTTTTTAAGAGAGTGAGCTAGAGAGCACGCTCGCATGCAAGCCAGGGGGCAGGGGCAGAGGAAAAGGAGAGAGAGAATCTCAAGCAAGCTTCCTGCCCAGCACAGAACACTATACAGGGCTAGATCTCACCACCCTGAGATCATAACCTGAGCTGAAACCAAGAGTCAGATGCTTAATGGACTGAACCACCAAGGCATCCCAGGATTTCATTGCTTTTTAAGGCAGAATACTACTCCATTGTATGGATGGATCACATTTTCCTTATTCATTCATCCGTTGATTGACATTTGGGTTGTTTCCACTTTTTGCCTAATGGGAATAATGGTCTCATGCACATTGACATACAAGTTTTTGTGCGCACATATGTTTTTGCTTCTCTTGGGTTTACACCTAGGAGCAGAATTGCTGAGTCATTTGGGAACTGGACATTCGAGTTCTTGAACAACGGCCCCACTGCTTGCTTAGCCAGCCGTGTCATTTTACATTCCCACCGACAATGGAAAAGGGGTCCGGTTTCTCCACATCTTCACCAATGCTTGAGATTTTTGGTCTTTTTTAATGAAGCAGTATCTCACTGTGGTTTTGATTTGCATTTCCCTAATGAGTAACGATGCTGTGCATCTTTCCCTGTGCTCTTGGCTTGTTTCCATCTGCTGTTTTCTCATGATCCGCTTCTACCTGGTGGAATTTAATTCAGCAATATTACCTGTTCATGAACAAAATGCCAGTCAGTGTGTCAAGTGTCAAGGGTACAAAGATAAAGAAGACAAAACCTTGCTCTGGAAGATATTTTCAGGCTAGCTGAAGACCCAAGATATAAGTAGATCTAGCAAAACAAATAGTACTGTGGAGTCTAGTTTCCATGAGATGGGCAGCGTCTCTGTTTTACACTATAACTGTGGAGCATGCAAGTGTACCTGATACCTAGAAGGGGTTTGTGACACATGACACAAGGTCAAAATCTCTTTTATAGTCCTTCTATTCAGAGGTGGGGTCTATGTTCCTCCCCTTTGGGTTGGGTGGGCCTTCTGACTGCTTTGACGGATAGAATATGGCAGAAGCCACACTGCACTCATTTCTGCATCCAAGTCTTAAGAGACCATCTGTTTCCATTTTGGGTTTCTTGGAATACTCACTCCTGAAACTCAGCTTCCCTGTTGGAAGGAAACCCAAGTAGCCCTAAGTAAAGGCCCACACAAAGAGGAACTGGGAGGTGCCCCAGCCAACAGCTTACATTAACATATCAGCCATGGGAGTGAGCCGTCTTGGAAATGGATCTTCTCTCCCCAGCTGATTCACCCTGCATGCTGGGAATGGACATGGGCTGTCCCACACAGCCCTGTTTAAACTGAAGTTTCAAGAGCTAAATAAGTGGGTGTTATTATTTCAAGCCACTGGGTTTTGGGGATGGGATGTTACACAGAACTAAATATTCACAACAGCGTTCAATAAATAATTGTTGGCTGTCTGATTGTTGACAATCTGTGATTGTCCAGAGGAATAACACGCATCATCTCATTTAATCTTTTCAACAATACTGCTGATGAAGCGACCTTCCCAAGATCATACAGCTGGTCAGTGGTAGTACTGGGAGTAGACTGCTAAATATTTCAGATGTCAAAACTAGATTTCCACATTTCCACTACACCATGCTACCTCTCTCTAGAGAACTGGAAGGATGTTCCTTAGCCTCCAGGGCGGAATTAGATCCTTATGGGCTAGACTGATCAAGGAAGGCTCTACGGAGATGGAGTTTGAGCTAAACCTTTTTTTTTTTTTTAATATTTTTATTTTTTATTATTTTTTAAAGATTTTATTTATTTATTTGACAGAGATCACAGGTAGGCAGAGAAGCAGAGAGAGAGAGAGGAGGAAGCAGGCTCCCTGCTGAGCAGAACCCTGCTTGATCCCAGAACCCCGAGATCATGACCTGAGCCGAAGGCAGGGGCTTTAACCCACTGAGCCACCCAGGCACCCCTAAGCTAACTCTTAAAGAATGAAGAGGAATTACCCAGGTAAAAAAAGAGAATCAATGGCATTCCGGGGAAAGATAGTGTGAAAATGGTCCTCATGCCACTGAGCCCTCCGTGGCTCATGTCCCAGTGATTATTTTGGGCTATCTAACTTTTAAGTTCGGAAGTGTGAAACAACCATGTTTCTGGATTCTCTGGGTCAGGAGTTTGGATGGGGCACAGCTGGGACAGCTTGCCTCTGGCCCACCATGCTTGGGACCTCAGCTGGGAAGATTAAAAAACTGGGAGTGACTTGCCAGGTAAGGTCTGGATTCATCAAGATATGGCTTCATTCACATGGGCAGCAGCTGAGGCCGCCTGTCAGCTGGGATGTCAGCTGAGCTGCACGTGGCCTCTCCATGTGGGCTAATTTGGGCTTCCTCAGAGCATGGTGGCTTGGTATCTAATGTCCGTGTCCCCAGAGAGCAAGGGGGAAGTGCCAGGCATTTTCAAAATTCAGTCCCAGAAGCTAGAGAGCGATTTCTGCCATAAGACAGAAAGTTCAAGGAGAGAAGACATAGACCCTACCACTCCCTGGAAGGAACGTGAAGGGTATGTAGGGAGGCAAGATGGCAGGTAAAGTTACAGCCATTATGGAAAAGCAAAAATTGACCTACAGCCATACCACCCTGAATGCGCCCGATCTCGTCTGAAAAGCATAAATTGCCTCCATGCAGTTTATCAGCATGGCACGTTAGAAGGAAATATTAGTGTGACATCCAAACCCTTACTGTAGGCTCTTGATAAGATGCCAAGCGTGGGCAGTGGTGGTGGTGCCAGGAGTGCATTTTATAACACTCAGTAATGGTTTGAAAAATTATCTTTCTTGGGGGTTGGGTCCATATGCTAGACTGTGCATAGGTTTTTATGGCTACTTTCATCCTCAATCCCTAGAAATGACAGAAAAGAAATATTTAAGAACAGTAGACTCTTAACAGGACTTGAAACATGAGAGCCAAAAACCAACTGCCCACTGATGTTGAGGAATCCCAGAAGGACAGAGAACATAGAGAATTGGTTTGTTAGGGGAACCACAGCCCAAAACATGTGTCAAAGAGGAAGGCTGTGAGAAGTGGGAGTTCTGAGTCTTGGACAGTGGATTTGAGGAGCAGGAAGAGTCTTGAAGTCATTATTGGGGTGGTTGTTTGAGAACAGACATCTAGAACAAATAGCTGGCAGTAGTCCCTGTCCTTTGTCAAGCAGTAGGGGGCAAAGGAACTTGGCCCCAGCCCAGAACAGTGTGTCCAGAACTTGGGTGGGAAAAGCAAGAGATCGGGCAGAGTCCCAGGAAGGTGGTAAAATCTAGAACAGTCTGAGGCACCCTACTCCCAAAAGATAGCTTCTAGATCATACTCCCCCACTTTTGCTCTTTGTTGCCATTGGCCCCAGACATGCAACAAATTTCCCTGAAATCAGTAAAAGCAAAATTATTAAAGAGAAGCGTTCAAGGAAACAGAAGGAAGTTTAACAGAAGTTGTTCAATGTCTTCCAAGGAATATGAGATGACTAATGCACCCATGAAAGGAGACACAGTTGATGTCCTAACCATGTCCCCTCATCTTTCTCATTTTGGTTCACTGTGCCAGCATTTCTTTGCCTGAGGCCTTTTCCCTCCTTCAGCCTCCAGAGTTCTCTTTGCGTGGCATGCTCGAAATGCTGAGGAATTCACACCCCCTCCACTAGGAGAAGCCCTCAACCAATGGCCAGTGGGAGTCGGTATAAATACCCCGGCTCTCTCACCCCGGAGTAGCTCTGAGAGGCAGTTCATTGGTGCATCCGTCGTTGGCTGCCTTCCCTTCCCCGTCTCACTTCCCCACTGGTCTACAGGTAGTTTCCGGTGTCATCCCCCAGACAAGCTACTTGAACTCCAATAAATTTTTTTCAGGTTTTTCTTACTGGAGAACCCAAACTAAGCCTGAGAAACAGGCAGTTATGAAAAAGGAAGTGGGGAGATGGGTTGGATAATATAAGAGCATAGAAGGATAAAGAGTCAGGAGCGTATGGGAAATGGGAAAAAAGTTGTGACGTGGATGACAGATCCAGAGACTCCAATACCTGTCTTAAAGAGCAGAAATAACTCAAAGGAAGAAATAATCCAATAAATAATAAGAGAAAAACTCCCCGGACTGGAAAAACTCCAATCTAGAATGTAATGTAACATCTTCAGATTGAATGACCCATGTATGAAGAACTCATGTTGATGAAATCTACAAACACAAGGGAAATTTTTAAAGATTTTAGAGGTAAAAAGCAGATTCCCTACAAGGAAATAAGTTTCAGAGCACCTGGGTGGCTCAGTGGGTTAAACGTCTGACTCGTGGTTTTGGCTCAGGTCATGATCTCAGTGTCGTGAGATAAAGCACCACACCCTTTCTCTCTCTCTCTCTCTCCAGAGAAGAGAAGAGAGGAGATGAGGGGAGAGGAGAGGAGGGGAGTGGGGGGAAGGGGAAGGAGAAAAGAAAAGAAGTTTTGATAGGGTCAGAAATCACATCAGTCACAAGTGCTGAAAGACCACGGGACAATTCCTTCTAAGTTCCGTGGTAAAGTCTCTGGAACTTGGAATCCTATGCCTAGCTAAAAATCATTTATCTGACAGGGGAAAATAAAGACACTTATAAACACGCCAGAGCCCAGACCCAGAGTCACTTTCAATCAATGTGAAAATGAATCCAAGAGGAGGGTTTGCAGTGCAGAAAGCAGGGAGCCGAGTCCTGACCATTCCCGGGGGCTCTGCTCAACGCACACCGCCGTGTGCCGTGCCGTGCCCAGAGCCTGCAGGAGCCTTGCCCACTTCTGACTTCTCCCTTCTGTCAGGGCCGCTGCTTTGACACTGAAGCGTGCGCTGCCTGGACAGCTGACAGGTGGGGCCACAGCAAACCATGTCGCTCTTGCGAGGCAACCTCACAGCTGTTCACGGGTTTGCTTTGCCTTCCTGCGTAAATCACAAACTCCCAGGAACAAGGACCAGATCTTGTACATCATCAATCAGTATTCACCGGTCTTTTAACAGAGACTGAGCTCTCAGTTCACAGAGCAGGATGTCCGCATTCCTAGCCTCTCCTTCCCCATCTGAGCTGCTCCAAACACCTGCTCGAAACTCAGTCTGCTGGATTTTCTCCCCTCACTCCGCCTTTCCAGCTCCCTATCTTCCTTCCCCTACCCCTCGGCCTTGTCCCCAGGCCTCTGCATCTCCTGGAGGTTTGGTCCTCACTTTCCTGATCAATAAAATCAAAGCCAAGAGCCGAGGAGGTGGAGGGTTGGTCCAGACCCCACAACATGCCAGGCAGAGTTCTAAGCCCTTCGTGTGGGTCGATGAATTCCCTTCCCACAGCCTGTCCTGTGGGAGAAGAGCTATTATCCGTCCCACTTTTTCAGAGGGGAAACTGAGGCACAGAGAGGGGAAGTAGCTTGCTCGAGGGCGCACAGCAGCTGATAGCGGGACCTGGGTTTCTGCCTTGACAGTCTTACTCTCAACAGTGATGAATTTCTGAGGCCTGGCTAGGTCTGACCCCTTGCCAACCCGTAAATGCCCAGAGATCTGAAAATGAGTGAGGTATACTCGGGACAGGGGAGCACAACAGAGCAGAACTGCTGAGTTAGGATTGGAGCTAATGGGAGACAGCAAGTGAAAACGAGCTTGGAAGGCATGGCACGCACAGAGCGGTGATAGGTCACATGAGTCGCGTACATATCTGCAGAGTTTGCAAAGGATGCCTGGATGCACATTTCACATCCCACTTGATCCTGAGAGCAATGCTCGGAGAGTGGATTCAAATGAATCATCACCTTTGACCTTTTACTGATGATGCGTCTGATGGCCAGAGAGGTTAAGTGATTGGCTCAAGGTCACACAGCCAAGTAATAGCCTGAGCAGGCTCCCGAACACTAGAGACCCCTGACTGCAGGCACAAGTGGCTGGAGCATGAGGGCGGTGCTTAGGCAATATTTATTAACTGATATTTATTTACTGAGCAATATTTATTAACTAATTCTCTGCACTTCTAAAACATGTTGTTTCTATTACTATATCTACCGCTTGTCCTCTGGACAAAGACCAGTAATATTTTTGGTGAGGGTTCCACAAGAGAAGGATTTCCTCCTCCGCCCTTCGCCTCCAATCATCACTGGCCATGCAGCCACCGGACCCCCTCCAAAGGAGAACAGAAACCAGAAACCCCATCTGCAACAGAAACCAGGCAGGGGTGGGGAGGGGAGAGGGAAGGGAGCAGGAAACCAGGAGTGCTTTTATTTTCCATGACGCAGGAGTGACTTGCACCCATTTTCATCGGAAATTTTTAAGATGCTTTACCTCTTTTTTCCAACTACCTGGCTGTTAGGGTAGGCGGGAGGGCAGGAGGGAGGCAGGATGGTAGAGGCCAAAGCAAGGGCCGCCTCAGCTCTGGACACTGCAGGACGCTTGAGTTTTCACAGAGATGTTGCTGGAAAAAAAAAAAATAGTGACCTGCTGACCACTGGAGCTAGAAAGCCAGCACCCAGAGCACATCCCGGGCTTCTGCACCCCTCTTGGCTGTGGGGCAAGGACCTCGTGTAGGATGGCCTCGGGAATATCCGCCCAAAGGTCCCTTCAGCTGCCTTTTTTCCCAAGTGTCCCCTGGTCCTCGCCTGGCCTGCGGAGGCAAAGGTGAATAATGCCTAGTCCACATTCTAGAGGCTCTAGCCGCGGACGAGGGGGCACACACAGATGTCTTGCCTCTAATGTGGACACACGCATGACATAGGGGCTCCCAAGGGTCTGGGTGGGAAAAGCAGCTAGGACTGTACCAAAGGACAAAGACTTGAGCTGTTGGCCAGTGCAGGAATCATGGCCCCCCTGTCTGCAAGCTCTGCGACCCTGCCTGGACTCCTTTAGGCTTCGGTTCTCCCTGTTGTCAAATGGGGACACAGAACCACTCACGTTGCAGGGCGGTTGGGAAGAGAAATAACACCACGGGGACGGGGCAGGCCTTCATCACTCGGAGCAGAAAGTGTGAGCTTGGGGGGAGAGGGTGGACTGGGGTTCTGGAAAGGGGCGCAGTGCAGAGAGGAGGGCTGAGGTCCTTAGCAGTAGGGAAGGGAGTTTAAGCCAACGGAAGTGCTCCACCCCCCAGGGACCCGCAGGAGAGGTAAGCGAGGTGCAGGGAGAAGGAAATCGGAGCCAGGGCCCACATGTGTTGGAGAACCTGTGGACCTATCTTTAGGTCCAGACTGTCTTCCCACCTCTGCTCAGACAGGTAGCTTCCTGCCGGGATGGGACATTGCTCCGCCCTGGAATTTTTCTGCCTGGGGGCGTGTTTTTAGAGTCAAGTTCAGCATTAAGAATCTGCAGTTACCAATATTCCTGAGGACCCAGACCTGGACTACACAGTCTCCAGTGAGAAGCAGGGAGGGAAGCCAGGAGGGGCGGAGACGACTGCCAGAAGCCCCTGCCCAACTCTGCGGCCATCCCTGGCATCCTCTTGTGTAGCCACGGCCTCTCCTCTCAGCGTTAGAGAGGTAAGTGGAGCTCACATGGGAAGAGTCAGCCCAGAAGTGCCCGGAATCCTGGAACGCCAGGATCGAGAGAGCACCTTGCTCGGCCCACACACTGTCCAAGAAAGAAAGAGAGAAAGGACTATACGAGGTCACACCCTCCGCCACCCTGGAGAGAGTCCCCACCCAGAGGCCATCTCATCATTGTGCTCTGCTGTGGACAGCCACTTGCCACCATCCCTCAGCACTGGGCTGTGACTGACCGCTCACCTTTCGGGAGTTTGCTAGACTAACAACAGTGTTAACCCATTCGATAGGGAATATCATCTTCCCCTGTTCCTGATGAAGGAATGGAACTCAGAGGGGCTGGGTGACCTCTCCAAGGTCACAGCTGTAGTTTATGGGGACCCAGGTCATTATGCCTCAGGGACCGTGTCCGTCCCGCTGGCTCAGGAGGTCTCCAGAGGAGTGCCACCGTGCTCCGACCTTAGAATGTTGCTGCCCGTTGAAAGCAGCTCAAATCCCAGCAGGCCTCCGAGAATGTCACTTCTCTGTGACAGGTGCAGGCGTCTGTACCTTTCCTTGGATTTCTGCTACCTCTTTTATGTCCCAGCAGTGCCCAAGTGGATCGATTTAGGTTAAAAGGGTGGATTTATGTAACATCTTGTGATGCCGGGAACAAACTCAGGTTCATGGTTGCAGATCTGGGTTTGAGTCCTCTCTTTGCCTCCTGGTACTGAGTGACCTTGCTTAGGTCAGTTACAAAATATGGGGGGTTTTGCTTGACTAAGTAATCAAAAGTCCAAATTACAAAAGCCAAAAGCATACAGACTAAAAAGCAAATCTCTCTCCCAGTCTGTTCCCTAGCCCCTCTGTTTCCTTTCCCAGAGGCAATCATTTATCGTTTCCCCGCATCTTCTAGAGACGCTCAATGAATGTGCAGGCATGTTGCGCTTGATCGTCAGGATAAAGCTACTTTAAGGAGAGAGGCCGCAGTGAACACCTAGGTTTCATGCATATTGGGAAGATAAAAACTCTGGTAAGGCCTTCCATCTGCATTTGTCGTCCCTCCTGGCCTTTTGCTTCCTGAGTGTAAAGGAGGAAGTGATGGAGTGAAGCATTTGGAGTCAGAGGGTCAAAATGCCTGTGATTTACCCTCAAATGGGTCAGCAAAAGCATTACTGGCAGTAATACAGTTAATCATAAGGAGCAACAAAATGTTAACCAATGACGATTCTTGGGCAAACAGTGCTCAAGGATTTATGGTACCATTCTTTTAACTTTTCTGCAAGCTTGAACAGGTTTTCCAAATGAAAATTTAGGGGAAAAACAAGAAACAACTTAGGAAACTAAGAAGTCTAAGTCCAGGCAGCAAAAAGCAGGAGTGGAAGAAAATGCCTGAGTGGTTGGCAGCTGCTCAGGGTGGGCGGGAAGTGCCAGGAAGGCTGTGGGGTCTGGGCCAGCTAAGAAACCAGCCAGCCCAGTGCTGAAACTCTCTTCGGTGAACCCATCTCTGTCTAGCTCCCTCGCTGCAGCCAGGGGGTAGGAAGAACAAGGTCGCGTTACGGTTTTAGTGAGCATTTCTGACTTTCTTTTTTTTTTTTTTTTTTAAAGATTTTATTTATTTGTCAGAGAGAGAGAGAGAGAGAGCGCAAGCACAGGCAGAGAGAGTGGCAGGCAGAGTCAGAGGAAGAAGCAGGCTCCCTGCAGAGCAAGGAGCCCGATGTGGGACTCGATCCCAGGACGCTGGGATCATGACCTGAGCCGAAGGCAGCTGCTTAACCAACTGAGCCACCCAGGCGTCCCAGCATTTCTGACTTTCTAATGAGGTTCTTTGGCCATTGTCTCCGAATGCCTCTTCACGTCTGTGTCCATCTTTCTATTGGGTTGTTTGCTTTTTCCTTAAGGATTTGAAAAATCCCTTCTATGTTCTAGATAATAATCCTGTATAATTTATGTGTTGAAATTATCTTCACCTAGTTTGGGGGAAGGAGGTTTTGTTTTGTTTTGTTTTGTTTTGTTTTGTTTCACTCCTGTAGTGGTACCTTTGGATAAATTTTAATGCACTGAAATTTATGAATCTTTTTTCTTGAATGGTTTGTGTCTTTTATGTTTTAAGAAATCCTTCCCCAGGGTGCCTGGTGCCTCAATTGTTTAAGCATCCAATTCTTGATTTCAGCTCAGGTCCTAATCTCAGGGTCGTGAGATAGAGCCCTGGTTCGGGCTCTGTGCCCAGTGGGGAGTTTGCTTGAGATTCTCTCTCTTCCTCTCCCTCTGTCCTTCCTCATGCTCTCTCCCTCTCAAATAAATAAATAAATAAATAGATCTTTTTAAAAAGAAGGAAAGACTCAGGGTCCTGGGATTGAGTCCCGCATGGGGTTCTCTGCTCGGCAGGGAGCCTGCTTCCTTCTCTCTCTCTCTGCCTGCCTCTCTGCCTACTTGTGATCTCTCTCTGTGTCAAATAAATAAATAAAATCTTAAAAAAAAAAAAAAAGAAGGAAAGAAGGAAATCCTTCCCTGTCCCAGGGTCAGAGAAATACTATCTTATTTTTCTCCCTAAAAATCTTGAAGTTTTGCCTTTCATATTTACATCTGGAGTTGACTTTGTTATGGTGTGAGGTAGGGATCTGTTTTCACTCTTTGAAAAGACTCTATATTTGAGAGAGAAAGAGAGAGAATGAGCACACCCTTACATCAATTGGGGGACGGGTGGGGGGAGAATCAGACTCTGCTGAGCACTGAGTCTGACATGGAGCTTGATCTCACAACCCTGAGATACTACGTGAGCCGAAATCAAGAGTCAAATGCTCAATGGACTAAACCATGCAAGTGCCCCTTTTGTTCCCCTCCCCGCCCTACACTGTTGTTTGCAGACCTGCTGGAAAATACTCATGTTGGAGACACCAACACAGGCCAGGCTCCAGCACAGGGCTCCAGCAATGAGAGGGAGAACTCCTGAGAAGTGGTCCCGGTGCAAAGGCCAATATCACCACCTTCCCACCACACACAAAAAGAGTAAGTCTTGCTAAACCACAGATGGTCTTTAGGATCAGCTACAGGGAGGGAGGGGGGCCTTAGTGAAGAACAGAAGACCCACTCAGGAGTGAGTGTGGTTTCAGTAACTGGGGTGATCCTGCAGTGGCCCTAGAGACGCTCAAGGTAGTTGGGGAATTCAGCTGCTCTCCAGAGGAAGCCAGAAGTCAGGCTGGACAATACAGGTCTGAGCAAAGACCCAAGCCCTCTCTTGCCTGCTCCAGCTCCAGCTGAGCCCTGCCTGGACTCAGGGGGCCCTCAGCCTCATCAAAGCTCCCACCTTGCCCGGGGCCTGAGTTCATCTAGGCTGCAGTGCAGCCATAAGCACAGAGAAGCGTGTGGTGAGAAGAGGAGGCTAAAGACACACCAGTGGGCAGGGCCCCATCACTTCCTGCAGAAGGAAGCCCAGACCTCCCACTGCACATGCCTACCTTAGCCTGAGCGCTGTACCACTAGCGGGATGACCTAGGGGAACCAATGGCACCTGTGGGCTACCCTGCAATGCGGATTCTAATGGTGATCCACCCAAGCAGGTTATCGTGAGGCAAACAGCTGGTACTCCATACACGAATGAAATTTATCATTTGCATGGAGTTACAGGGCTGATAATCAAGCCCATGAAGATTTTCCCACAACCTGTATTTACGGCCTTATTTCTTGGGACTCCGTCCGTTTCTGCTAAACCCAGCCACTCCTGTGTGTTGTGACCACCTATTTTGGGGTCTATTTAAATACACAATGGCCCTTCCATTGGATGAAATATTACATAGTCATTAAAAGGAAGAGGCTATGCCTGAACCAACGAATCAAAATCATCATCCAGCTAGACTGCCAATCGGATAAGGCAAGACCAGAACCCATGTAAAGCAGAGTGCTTTGATCCCATACTTGAAATCATATTGCTCAACGCACACGGCTGCGCACACACGTATGTGCTGGTATACACGCGAGTTATCTCCCGTACGCACATTCCTCTGGGGAAGGACCCAGGGGAGCAGGTTGGCTTTTGCTTTTTTTTCCCTCTTTCTGTGCCATTGACATTCCCTACCAACACGGATTCGGGGCGGCTTTGCAGCCTCGGACCCCAGTGCTCTTTGTGGACAGGCTCCGCATCATCGGCCCTGCGCACGGTGGGCTCCACTGCTGTCCCCACTTTACAGGTGAATGAAGAAGGCACAGAGAGATTAAGTAACTTGATGAAAGACACACAGCAAATAAGGCGTGGAGCTGGGATTCACATTCAGACAGTGAAGTCCCAGAGTCCCCACTGGCCATGTGACCCTGTCTCTTAACATATTCTTCTTTACCTGTTAGAAATATTCACACCAGTTTTTTGTTTCAGGCCATTTTTAAGCTTTTTTTTTTTTTTAAAGAGAGTATGTGCAGGCATGTGTGCAAGTTGGGGGACAGAGAAGAGGGAGAGAGAGAATCTCAAGCAGACTCCACATCCAGTGCAGAGCTGACACAGGGCTCAATCTCACAACTTGGAGATGGTGACCCAATCCAAAAATCAAGAGTCAGATACTTAAAGAACTGTGCCACCCAGGTGCCCTCAGGGCATTTTTAAATTCGTGTGTGTGTGTGTGTGTGTGTGTGTGTATTTTAAAAAGAAACAGCAATACCCTATGATAAATTGTTCCCTAATCTGTATATCTTTAATTCCAGTTAACATACAGCATTATATTATTTTCAGATGTACAATGTAGGGCACAATCTATAATTCTTAGCGTCTGTTGGTTGTTTTCAGCCCTCCCTGACCACGGCCAGTGGGAGCCGCAGGTGAGGGAAGAACATGACTTTGGGAGTCAGGCGATGCCCAGCCCCATCTCAGCTCTGTGTGAGCTGCGGCACGATGGTGGTCGGGCCCCTTCCCCCTCCCTGGCCTCAGCCTCCATCTGTAGAGCTGGGATGACCCTGGAGCCAGTGACCTCCACGGGCCCTCCTGCTCAAGGATTCTCTGGCTCTCTCTGGTCTATTTTTGCCCAACACCTCTCCCAGGGGCCTGTGGGCCTGAGCTAGTTTCCCTGGCTGGCACTGATCCAGGCAGCTCAGGTGGAGAGCGCCAAGCTAATGAGGCCAAGGTCATGGGCCAGTTAGTGGCTCTCAGAGAAAACCGTGGCTCTGCGGCCAGATGGCAGCTCCCCCATCAGTCACTGGGCTCAGGCATAGGAGGACCCCGGGTTGGGGACAGGGATGAGAACAAAGATCCTGTAAGTCATCACTTCCAGTAGGAACCCCTCAGAGCTCAGGTCCCAGTTACCTTTTGGGACTGCAGTGCAGTGTGCAGTGTGGATGTGTGTCTCCCCATCACACTGACAAGCTGGGAGTGTAGGGGGTCTGGGGGTAGGGAGAAGACTAAATGGTTTACCAAGCGTGTCCACTCCCTGCAAACAGACCCACACCAGGTCGAGCCAAGAAGTTGAAAACCAAGATGAGCCCCCCACAGCTACCCGCTGGGGGGCTTCCCTTTTCTTTCCTGTGGGAATCAGGTCCATGCCTCCTGATCAGAGGCGAGGTAGGGAAGAGCTTCCTCTTTTTTTTTTTTTTAAATTTAAGATTTTATTTATTTATTTGACAGAGAGAGAGATCACAAGGAGGCAGTGAGAGAGGGGGAAGCAGGCTCCCTGCTGAGCAGAGAGCCCAATGTGGGGCTCAATCCCAGGACGCCGAGACCATGACCTGAGTCAAAGGCAGTGGCTTAATCCACTGAGCCACCCAGGTGCCCCAAGATCTTCCTCTTTTACGTTATTACCTGCTGTGAGCATGAGCTGTGTCTGTTTTGCTCACGGCAGCCTCCCTGACACCTAGATCCGTGCCTGCCATGCACGCAAGAAAAGCTCAGTATGTGCTCTTTGAGTTGATCGACTCACCTTTATCCCAGAGGGAGGCTGTGAGCTGCGTTAGGAAGGACACAGCATCATCAGTGGGTTCTACTTGGTTGTTTTCAATGAGTGTGGGCAAGTTGAAACTCGGGAAAACCATGTAAAGACTGTAGGAAGACAAATAATTCCTTTATAATGTGCCATCACTCCCTCATTTGGACATTTTGCCAATTTGAATTTTCTTATTCCAGATTTTTCATTTCAGTTCACTGAATATTTATGATTAGTGATGATATATTACTATTAATTATTTTAAAGATTTTATTTATTTATTTGACAGATCACAAGTAGGCAGAGAGGCAGGCAGAGAGAGGAAGGGAAGCAGGCTCCCCGCTGAGCAGAGAGCCCGATGTGGGGCTCGATCCCAGGACCCTGGGACCATGACCTGAGCCGAAAGCAGAGGCTTTAACCCACTGAGCCACCCAGGTGCCCCCTACTATTAATTATTTTAAAGATTTTTATTTGAGAGAGAGAGAGAGCAAACGCATGGGTCGGGGCGTCGGGGCGATGGTGGGGCCAGAGGGAGAGGGAGAAGCAGACCCCCACTGAGCAAGGAACCTGACACTGGGCTTGGTTCCAGGACCCCAAGATCATTACCTAAGCCAAAGGCAGACACTTAACCGACTGAGAGACCCCGGCGGCCTTTTATTAATCTTTAATTACATTCTTACCATCAACCAGGCTTTGGGCTAAGCACCTAACAAGGACTGATACATTAATTTTCAGAATAACTATGTAAGATGGACACTACCATTATTCCCACTTTACAGATGAAAAACTGAGGCAGACAGAAGTTAAGTACTTGGCTAAAGCTCACATGGATAGTAAGTTCTGGAGCTAGGAGTCAAAGTCCAGAGCCCACACTCCTAATCACAACTAATGTTGCTCTCCAGGACCCCCTTTGTGTGCAAGTACCTGTCCATGAGGTGCTGGTGCTTAAGAAATGAGGGCGGCCTTCTAAAGGGAGACGGAAACAAACTGGTAATCCACATCACGAGTACTGCTCAGCCATCAGAAGGGGCAGAGGACAGGTACTAGCGGCAAACCGAACGACTCCCCAGGGAGCCATGCTGAATGAAAAAGGCGATCTCCAAAAGTTTCATACTGTGTGGTTCCACTTATCCAACAGTCTTGCAAAAGACAGAATTCTAGAAATGAAGATGAGATGAGTCAGTCGAGGCTAAAGGAGGGGCGGAGGTGGGGGGGGCGATGGGTGTGGCTATAAAAGGGCAACAGTAGGGACCCTCGTAGGATCGGAAGTGTCTGTGACCCAGCTAGAGCAATGTCAGTGTCCTGGCAGGGATACTGAAGAGGCAGAAAAGAAGTCTCATTTGCTCCAAGAAAATACAGTTAGCGGACTATGACCTCAAAGCAGAGACCTGGCCGGTTGTGTGTTAAATCTGTGTGTGTGTTTGCATTTATAGCACTTAGATGTTTAATTTATTCGGGGCACCTGGGTGGCGCAGTGGGCTAAGCGTCTGACTCCTGGTCGAGCTCAGGTTGTGATCTCCGGGTCGCGAGATCAAGCCCTGTGTTGGGTTCCACGTTCAGGGCGGAGCCTAAGACTTTCTCTGCCCCTCCCCCCTGCTGGTTAGCTCTCTAATAAATAAACAAATCTTTAAAAATAAATAAGCTCACTTGGGGACACCTGGATGGCTCAGTCAGTGAAGCATCAGACTCTTAATTTTGGCTCAGGTCATGATCTCAGAGTTGTGAATTAGAGTCTGCTTAAGATTCTGTGTGCCTCTCCCTCTGCCCCTCCCCTCTCTAGTCTCTCTCCCTTGCCAAAAAAAAAAAAAAAAAAGTCCCCTGAGCTAGCTCTGTAGTATTTTGTACACCTCTAAAATAGAAGGTTTAACTTTAAAAAAAAAAAAGAGAGAGAGAGAATGCAATGCCCTGCTGCCTGTCTAGAGTCTCGGACCCCACCTCGCGTGCCCAGGTCACTTCCGTATATCACAGTTGGGGGGGGATGGAGCTCAGCCTGAGAGGATAAGCAGGGACCCCCCCTCCCCCGCAGCCACAGTGGAGCTGAGCCTTCAAGAGTTAGCAGGCCAGAGGTGAGAGGAAGGACATCAGAGGCAGGCAGGACGGCACGAGCAAGTGGGATGCTTGGGTCTTCCCTTCCCTGAGCCAGCCCTGGGTGGAAAGATCTCAAGCCATTCCGCGGCAAAAATGCAAACGCCAGATACTTCCTAACTTGTATGGAAACGTCTTAAATGACGGACAAAACCCTTCTCTTAAAATGTGTCTTCAACCTTTGGTGCCTGCCGCTGGTTGTCTGATAGGGAGCCTAATCAAGGAGAAAAGAAGTGGAGATCCCCTTGTCAAACATCACCCCAGACAGCCAGTGGCTTTGTTCAGCCCTCAAGATCATCTTTCATGTCCAATTTAGTCAAAAGGCAGATGTTCATGTTTTTCCTGTTAAGAGATCATTTCTTTTAAAAATGCATGTTTTTTTTTTCTTGATAGGACTAGTCTGCTTTGTACACCATATATATATGGATTATATATAGTCCATATATGTACGGTGGAAAAACTGAAAATTATGGGGTCAGAGGACTTCGCATTTCATCTCAATTCTCTCACTTAGAGCTATGGTCTTGACCTTGGGTCAATAGTGTGAGTCCCTGGGACGCCTGGGTGGCTCAGTTGGTTGGACGACTGCCTTCGGCTCAGGTCATGATCCTGGAGTCCCAGGATCGAGTCCCACATTGGGCTCCCAGCTCCATGGGGAGTCTGCTTCTCTCTCTGACCTTCTTCTCGCTCATGCTCTCTCTCACTGTCTCTCTCTCAAATAAATAAGTAAAATCTTAAAAAAAAAAAAATAGTGTGAGTCCCTTTATCTCTACGATGAGACTGACCACACTCAATGGGCCAACACTACCAAATTCTAGGTCTCTGGTGGGGATTCATGAGACATTTGCCATAGAACGTCACATAATATGTGAGCGGTAGTACGTGCCCACTAAGTGATATCCAGTTGTTAATTATAATTCTAGTTTATGTAAGAAATTAAAGATACGCGCTTTTCACAGCACCCTACAGATAGGATCACAATTTCCAGGGGCTTTGCTGTATCAGGCAGGATAGTTGAGTCAATCCTCCAGCAACAACCCCCAAACCTCCAGAGTTTATAACACAAGTTTACCTTTATTTATGTATTTTTTTGAAGATTTTATTTATTTGACAGACAGAGATCATAAGTAGGCAGATAGGCAGGCAGAGGGGGGGAGGGAAGCAGGCTCCCTACTGAGCAGACAGCCCGATGTGGGGCTCAATCCCAGGACCCTGAGATCATGACCTGAGCCAAAGGCAGAGGCTTTAACTGGGCCACCCAGGTGCCCCTATTTATGAATTTTTTAAGTCGTCTCCACACCCAGCATGGAACCAGACATGGGGCTTGAACTCAAGACTTTGAGATCAAGACCTGAGCCGAGATCGAATCAGATGCTTAACTGACTGAGCCCCCAGGCACCCCTCAGAGTTTCCTTCATGCTCACGCCACATGTCCATCACGGGTCAGGCATAGACCTGCTCCTGTGATCTTTCCTCCTGGGCCAGAAGCAGAGAGAAGCCAGTCTCTGGAACATGGCTTGTTGTCATGGTAAAGGAAACAGTTCTTAGATCAACATTAAATGTCATGGATTAGAAATGACACACATTATTTCCATTCAGAACTCACTGGTCAGAACTGGTTACAGATTCCCACCCCACCATCTGGAGGACAGGAAGAATAAATCTACCCAGAGTCTGAAAGGGAGGAAACCAGAGAATGTGGCCAACAGCCCTACTGACTACCGCACTGCACTGGAGGATCACTGCCTTGCCCAGAGGGATGGCTAGACAGAGGGGTAGCAGGAGGCAGAGGCGGGCAGAGAGGACAAAGAGGGCACCTAGGGAGGGCAACAGGTCAGTGTGCAGGCCTGAAGCCAGAGGAGTGTTGAGCCCCTTTCCCCTCTGGATCTGATGCAGACAGGGTCTGGACCATTCTGTTCTGCAGGCAAAGCAGCCAGCCCCGCTAGCTGTGGGCGGAGAGCCCGTTGGAGGGAGTGCCGGGCTCTCCGCCTGGGTGGCGAGGCCATACATAGCCTGGTTCCCTGGCCCTCCAGTTCATGGGCAAAACAGTCACAAGGCAGGATTTCTTCGGCTCCACCTCTCCTTCCCTGCTGGATCCCAGAGCCTATTCTCCTGAGAATTTGGGGGATCCCCCGGGCAGTCAGCATCTCTCCTGTGCTCTTTCCCTGCCCCCTCCCCGCCCCTTTACCAGACCCCAGCCCCTCCCTGCTCTGGCTCTGGCCTCTCCTGTCACTGCTGACGTCAAAGGTCCCAGGCTGCGGCTCTGACAGCAGCCGTCCCTGGGGTCCCTGGGCGGACAGTGCCACCTCCTGTCCTTTGCAGGCTGCTGGTGGCATCTTGTATTCCCAGTGCCCCAGATCTCAGGCAGCAGCCCTTGCCAGAAGATTCCACAGGAGTCCTGGCACAGGGGAGCCTGAGTGACCAGTGCTGGCCTTCTTGCAGATTCTGGGCCTCAGGCTCTCCTTTGACCCCTGCCAGCACAGGCCTTTGCAGGAATGGGGCCTCTGCCTCGAATATTCTTAATACCGCGTCCTTCCCTATCCTCCTCAACCCTGGACTCCTCAACCAAAGTCAAGGCCCCGGTCTAAGACTCCCCTTGCTGTTGAATCAGCAGCTAATGACGGCCAGCCTGGCAGAAGAGCCCTGCTGGTCCAAAGCATTTCCAAACAGCAAACAAATTCGTTCTCTTGCTCATGTGAATTCACACCTTGCCCAGGGCCAGCTGCTCACACATCCTTAGTGACCTTCAGGGGAGGGAGGCAGGGCGGGTCAGACACATTGGCCTCAGTGAGGAAACTTCTGGGAGTTTCTAGCCTGCCCCAGTGAGCTGGTGTGGCTACGTATACACCTGGACCAGAGTGGCTAGGAAAAGGGCCGTCTTTGTTCTTCATTTGCCATGGCTGACGCGTTCCTTGGACCAAAGAGAGCACATATTTCCTTGCCAGTGGAATTCTGGCTGTCACTGGAGTCCAGGGAAGGCAGAGCCAACGTTCCAGGCAGGGCAGGTTCCCCAGGGGCCCATCCTCCCTCCAGAGCTGGCCCTTACCCAGCACCGCCTCCAACGTATCAAAGGATATCTAGGAAGCTCAGTAGCAGTGCACCTGTCGGGGACAGGCGCGTGAATTACGATGCACTCTTACCAGGGATGCCGATGCCCAGAGAAACGCACAGGCCCATAACCACTGCCCTCTGAGGCCGTCTGGCCACACACCCATGGGACGCAGCTCGCGTGCACAGCACTTCCCCTTCGGGGGCATGGCGACGCAGAAAGAGCAGCCGGATTCGAATCCAGGTCCAGATCCAGACTCTGCTACCTTGCACCAGTTACCTAAACTTTCCATGCCTCGGTTTCTCTGTTTGTCAATGGGGGAGGCCATAATCCTGCTTGAAAACGGTTATTTCGGGGAAGAAGTGAGAGTAAGGCCGTCTCCTCCGCCCCCTGCCCCCACGCGCTCGAGATCGCTGACCACAAAGGCATGGCTGTTAGGACTCCGCTGGACCCAGTTACCTCACATCCTTCCGCCAGTATCCAAGATAGACCCCAAAGGGAAACAGATCACCGAGAAGAAGTACCCCGGCCAGACTCCGCCGTCAGCCTCAGCCCCAGCGCTCCGCTGGCGGACTCCGAGGAAGCCCACGTCCACACCTGCTGGGGCCTCTTGCGTCACATGGGCTGCAGGACTAACCGGCTGGAAGCCTGAGCTCTCCGCTCCGCCCACCTCCCGGCCCCCCTGCAGCGGCCACACAGCCCGGGGTTGCGGGCTCCGAGCAAGGGGCTCCCGGGTACTGTACCTGACTCCTGTCCTTGTCGCTTTCATGCCCCCTCAGGTGACTCTAGTAGAACTATGTCAGCATCGGGCAGCTTTCTCCAGCACGTTACTGTTTCGAAGCAAATCAGGGGCCAGTTTCCCACAATCCAACAGACTAGGCAGAAACGCAGACAATCCGCGGGACGCACAGGACACCTTCTTCTCCCATCGCCCCCAGACCCAAACGGCTTCCAGCTGAGCTTTCCGTGACATGAACCTTTGTATGAAGCTGTGAGTGTGGAGGAGGAAGCTGTGAAGTCATTTCCCACCCTATTGCCATGATGGGTTAATCAAGAAGGCTACACCTGGATCTGATTTTCTTTCTTAAAGAGAAAGTGCGAGAGCGTGCACTGAGCCGGGCACGGGGGTGGGGGTGGGGGCAAAGGGAGAAGGAGAGAGAATTTTTTTTTTTAAAGATTTTATTTATTTATTGGACAGGCAGAGATCACAAGTAGGCAGAGAGGCAGGCAGATGGAGAGAGAGGAAGCAGGCTCCCAGCTGAGCAGAGAGCCGGATGAGGGGCTCAATCCCAGGACCCTAGGATCATGACCTGAACCGAAGGCAGAGGCTTTAACCCACTGAGCCACCCAGGGGCCCCAAGGAGAGAGAATTTTAAGCAGGTTCCACACTCAGTGTGGAACCAAATGCAGGACTCGATCTCACGACCCTGAGATCATGACCTGAGGCGAAATCAAGAGTCAGACGCTCAAACGACTGAGCCACCAGGTGCCCTAGATCTAATTTTTCATTTTGATGAAAATAGTCTTTATTATAAGCAAGAGCTCCCCAGCACTTACCTCTTGAAAGAAGGATCAGAACCCTCAGGGCTCCAGGCTACCAAGCGTTGAACTGGCTGTGATGACAGGAGCCCAGGATGCTGGAGGTTTAATTGGGAAGGGATTTTCATCTGGATCATTATGGTTTGGGCTAGTGTTCCAGTTACAAAGTCCCACAGGTTTGGAGGGTCTTTCTCAATGTAAATTTTTCATCAGCCCTATTAGTTGTGGTTCAGGATCTTGCAATGTATATGGTGTTAGAGCAGAAACAGCTGTCTTGATGGTTGTGCTGATGCCATCTACTTACCTGCGTGCCTCCAGGTGTCAGATCATGACATTCCTTCTACCAGGACCCTTGATTCCATCACTTGGAAAGATCTAGGTCATCCTCCCAAAGCCCAACCTTCTTGGAAGAACTCTCCAGAATCTTCCATGGCAGAGTTGACTGTCACCAGCTCCTTGCTTCCATGATACCTATGAGCCCGTAAATCTAGCCTCATGCCTCTTTCCTTATCTGTCTCCTTCTGGTAGACTTTCTGGTTTTTCCTAGTGCATCTATGTCTCCAGTGTCCTAGACTTAAGTAGTCAGAAGTGAATAGTTTTTGAATAAAACTGGAAATTTAGAAAGCATGAGTTCATGGCCACGATGTTTGGTGGACATGGAAGGAGGTGGGAGCCTATTTTCAGAGAATCTGGATTTTCTGCAGCAGCTCATCTCTGCTTGACTGCTTCACCTGAAACAGAGAGAGCCAGGAGTGGCAAGTATTAGAGTAGTCTGGAAGGGATGCAGGAAGGAAAGCAACTCCTATTTCTGCCCAATGGCTGTGGAGGACAGTTGTCAGCTGTTGAAGGCTTAAGTGTGCAAAGGTCCTACATGCAGTTTTGAATTTAATTCTGACATCCACTCCACATTTCATAAATGAAGAAATCAAGGCTGAGAGAGGAGAACCAATTACCCAGGATCTCAGAGATACAGAGAGGAATAAAAATCCCAATCTGACTCCAAAGCTGGTAGTCTTTATTCTGATTTACCGCCAAGGGAAGTGGATGGGAGTGGCACTGGAATGGAAAGGTCCAGGGTCACTCTCACCGTAAGAGCCTGTTTTGCTAGGATAAACCTCTGGACCGTTAACAGCCTGTGAAGAGACTGAAGAGAGATGAGTATTATTATATCAGAAGAGCACAATGCAGTTTGCAATTTATTTAGTTCTTTATCATATACTTCTGAGTAAGGACAGAATTATCTCAGGTACAGAGGGAAACTGAGGCAAAAGCAGGGGCAGTGGCTTGCTCTACCTCACACAGCAAGTTTTTAAAGGACCAAAACCTCAAAATTAATTTCAATTAAGTAACTAACAAATGGACTGTCTTGAAGATAACAACCATACACTCTGGAAAGTGTAAAAAACAACCACTTCAGGGCTCAGTAGAATGAACAAGAGCAGGAAGAATTTGAGGGGAGTCCATATAGATTAAGTGATGGGCAAAGAGTGAGTTCTCCATTTTTGCAGCTTTCCCTTGAAAGCAGATGTAATTGTGGCACAACTCAATGTGGCTAAAATTCTGATAGAAAACCTGCCATCTTTCTGAGGGGAAAAAAAAATGGAAACGAGAGGACAGAACCCAGGGCAGCTGTGAATGCTGAAGAGTGCCAGCAAACTGTTAAAAGACAAAGCCAAAGAAGGGGAAAATGGTAGACTTAAGTCCAATAACATGAATAACTACACTAAATATTAATAAACTAAATACTCCAATAAAAGGCTGAGATTACCAGAATAGATAGGAAAGCACCATGCAGCCATATGCTGTCTATAAGAGATATTTAAAGATTATAAACAAACGTAAGTAGATACAAATATAAAGATACAGATGGGTTGAAAGTAAGTGGGTGGGAAAATATACACTATGCAAACTGCTACCATAAAAGAGCAGGGATGGGGGCGCCTGGGTGGCTCAGTGGGTTAAAGCCTCTGCCTTCGGCTCAGGTCATGATCCCAGGGTCCTGGGATCGAGCCCCGCATCGGGCTCCCTGCTCAGCAGGGAGCCTGCTTCCTCCTCTCTCTCTGCCTGCTTCTCTGCCTACTTGTGATCTCTGTCAAATAAATAAATAAAATCTTTAAAAAAAAAAAAAAAAGCAGGGATGGCCCATGTAATATCAGATAACATAGACTTCAAGACAAAATATATTACCAAACACAACAAGGGACATCTCATAATGATGAAAGGGTCAATTCACTTGGGAGACATACAATAAAAAAAGCATGGCTTAGAGGAATATTTATAATGGTGATAGGCTCAGTAATGGCCCTCCCAAATATGTCCATGTCCTAATCTCTGGAACCTGTATCACCTCATATGACAAAATGGTTTTTGATGGTGTGATTAAGTTAAGGATCTTGAATAAGGAGATTGTTTTGGATTATCTAAATGAGCACAAAATGTAATCAGAAGTGCCCTTATAAGAGAGAGGAAGGGGGAGATTTGCCTTCATTTTCATTTTAAAAGAGAAGCATTCAGGGTCACCTGCTTGGCTCAGTTGGGGGAGCATGTGACTCTTGATCTCATAATGAGGTTGTGAGTTCAAGCCCCATGTGGGATGTACAGGTTACTTAAAAAATAAAAATCTTTAAAAAAATTCCATTTACAATAGTGCCAATAACCACAACATACTTAAATGTAAGTTTAATAAAAGTGATGCAAGAGCTCTTCACTAGAAACTACAGAACATTGCTGAGAGCAGTTTGACAAGACTTAAATAAACACAAACATACAACATGTCACGAACTGAAAGACTCAATATTGCTACCATGTCAGTTTCCTCCAAATTTATCTGCAGTTGATGTAATACCCATCCAAATCCCAGTAGACATTTTTGGTAGAAATTGAAAAGCTGATTCTAAAATGTATATGGAAATACACATGATCTGGAATGGCCAAAGCAATTTTAAAAAAAGAACAAAGTTGGATGTCTTACTCTATTTCATCATATGACTCACTGTTAAGCTATAGAAAACAAGACAGTGTGGTGTTAGCAAAAGGACAGACATATAAATTAATGAGACAGACTGGAGAATCCAGAAGTAGACCGAAATACATACGCTCAATTGATTTTCAGAAGAGGAATCACAGCAGTTCAGGAGAGAAAGAAAAGTCTCTTCAACAAATGGTACTGGCATAACTAGATATTCACGTGACACAGATGATCATTATACCCAAAACTTAACTTGAAATGGACCAAAAAGTTAAATGCAAAAATTTGAACTTAACAACTTGTAAAAGAAAATGGAGGAGAAAGTAATTGTAACTTTGGTGTTAGGCAGTGATTTCTTAGATAAGACTCAAAAAGCGTGAGCCATAAAAGAAAAAAGTTGATAAATTGTATTTTATTTAAAAAATTGTATTTTATCAAAATGAAAAACTCTGATTTTTCAAAAAAAAAATGAAGAAAGGGAAAAACTAGTCGCAGAACAGGAGAAAATATTCTCGGCACACACATCTGACAAATGACTTGTATCTAGAACATACTAAAACTTCTTACAACTTAATAATAAGACTCAATTTTGAAGAGGAGCAGTAGACTTATTTCTATTTATTTATTTGAAAGAGAGAGAGAGAAAGAGAGAGTAATAAGCAGGGGAAGGGGCAGAGGGAGAGGAAGAGGGGAAGCAGACTCCCCGCCAGTCACAAGGCTAGATGCCCTGCCCGTGAGATCACGATCCGAGTCAAAACAAAGATCATGGTCAACCACCTGAGCCACCCAGGCTAAGTGGGCAATAGATATAAACAGACACTTCACAAAAAGAAGATACAGGCATGCTTCATAAAGATATGATAAGATGACTGACTTTATCATCAGGAAAATGAAAATTAAACCTTCAGTGAGACACTACTACACTCCCATGGGAATGGTTACAATGAAAGAAATGGCCAATTCCAAGTACTGGTGGGGACGCAGAGCAACCAGAGCGCTCATAATTGCTGGTGAGAGCATAAGGTGTACAACCACTCTGGAAAATTACTCAGCATGTTCTTCAGAAGCTAAGTATCAACCCACCATACCACGCAGCCTCTCGTAGCGCATACCCAAGAAAAATGAAAACATGCCCATCCAAGACTAGTAGAGAGCAGTCTTGTTCACAGCTGCTTCTCAGAAACAACCAGAGCACCTGGCTGATCAGTCAGTATGTGACTCTTGATCTCAGGTCATGAGTTCAAGCCGCACTTTGGGTGTAGAGATTACTTAAAAATGAAATATTTAAAAAGAAGAAGAAGAAGAAATGAAACAACCCAAGTGCCTGTGAAGAGGATAGGCAAAATGTAGCATATCCATCCATACATATCACTCATTTTAAAAAATGAACTACCAGGGCTCCTAGATGTTCAGTTGGTTGAGCATCAGACTCTTGGTTTTGGCTCAGGTTGTAACCTCAGGGTCCTGGGATCGAGCCCCGAGAGTCGGGCTCCACACTCATCAGGGAGACTGCTTCTCTCTCTCTCTCCCTCTCCTTATGCCCCTCCCTTACCCTGCTTGTGCTGTCTCTCTCTCTCTCAGTCTCTTAAAAAGAAGTGGGGGCACCTGGGTGGTTCAGTTGATCTGCCTTCAGCTCAGGTCATGATCTCAGGTCCTTCAGTATACCAAGGCCAGAGGTTCCCAGCATTTGTATTCTGACAGCAAGTCCGAACTCTATCATTTAAACCAATCTCAGTCCTTCCTGATTCTCTGAGCAACAACATTCCTACAATCCAGATGCCTAGGGGCCTTTTAAATTCTTAACTGCTGGATTTTTAATAATCCTACTGAGATTTTTCACTATTGGAAGATAGTGGGGACATCACAGCATCTGAATGATTAGGGCCCGCATCCTCCTGGTTGGTTCAGTGACAAAACCGTCGGTCCCTGGCATCCAGCGTCCTGTGGATGAGGCCGGCACAGGGAGCTCTCCACATCCCCGTGCATCATGTGATGGGGGGTGGTCGGTTCCTGGGTCCCATGGTCTTTGATCTGAGAGGTTGGCCCCACTAGGGGCCCTCCCCACTGGAGGATGACATTCCAAGGATGCCAAGAACAGAATTTGGGGCAGCTGACCTATTGCTCCTAGCAGAACCATCTGGAGGCCTCAGACCTCACACCCTGAGCATGCCCTGCTCCCTGAAGAACACACCAGAGGCTTTTCGGTTCACACCTTTGGTCTCTCACAGGATGACTACACCATGGTGAGAAAAACAACAAGCTGTGGAGCCAAGAATTATTCCGCTCACCAGAGATGAGAAAGCCTGGACAACAAGACTGCTTGCTTTGAGTAGAGCTTCCAGTAAATGAATGAGGCTCCTTTCCACCACACGGGGGGGGGGGGGGGCCTGGAATCCCCATGTTGTCCCTTGGTGTCCAAATCCTGGATTCCTTAACGCTGAGGAAACCTCTAATACCTCCTTCTCTTTAACCCCAGTGCAGAAAATCCCTGGTCATGAGTCCTGGGGGACAACTAAACCAGAAAGCTAGGTGAGGCTTTTCTCGCCTTCCCTGTAACCACCCCAGAATCTAATGGCTGGGCTGATGAAGCCATAGGAACAAGGATGGCCAGGAGCCCCTCCCCACCTCCTGCGGGGACAGACAGGAAATAGGGCAGGACGAGTGACTGGGAAGAAGGGAAAGGAGGTGGGGTCTGGGAAAGAAGGAAGGAAGAGAGAATCCCATGACTCTGTGGTGGGGACAGCAAGGCCTTGAGGTGCTTGGTGGTCCACAAGGGAGGGAGGGAGGAGGAAGTCTGCAGCTTTCAAGGCTCGGTTCCCCCGCCCACCAGAAAAACACAGCCATCCGTCCCTTCGATCCTGGGGTTCTGGACACTGGCTGAAGGACAGGCGTGTATTCAGTGCGACACCAGATGTGTGCAAGCTTTCCCTGGGAGTCCCAGTGGGGCCTGCAGGGTGCTGAGCTCTGAGGAAAATAAGCAGGTGGGAGAGTGGGAGCCCAGGGAGTGAGCAGGAGAAGCAATGGAGGACATGGTTCCCGGGATCCCAGAAGACAAGTCCATGGAGAAGGGAAGTCAGGCCTCCAGAGCCCAGGCGAGCCCCATGATGAACTCAACCAAAGGCACAATGCATCGGTCCATATTTATTGAAGCAGGCGATAGAAGACAGGATTGATAAAGCCACACAGATCTTCAATACACTCCCCCCCAACCAAGCGATGAGGACTCTGAGGCTCAGAGAGGCGGCGTCTCCTGGCCCCCGAGCTGGTTGATCTCCTCGACATATGGCCAGGTTCCCTGACTTGCGGCCGGCCTCTGCTATCTCTTCTCTATTTCCCCGCTTCCACCACCACTTTTTTTTTTTTTCCCCAAATCAGCCATTGTTCCAACACCCTTTAGATTACCGTTGGAATTTCATTGGTCGCTCAGCGCACCCTGAACCCAAAGAGCACCAACAACTTGCTAAACATTCCCCCCTACCCTTCTGCCAACTGCAATAACCCCTCCCTCATTGGGCTCAGCTTCAGAAATGCCAAAAATGCCAACTACTCAATAACCCGAGCACAAAAGCTTCATTTTGCATTATTTCCCCCTCTAATAAGGCACCTCCATGTCATTGTCCCACACATGTCCCTGCTCCCCGCCCTGCTCAGGGATCACGGAGTTGGGCCCTCCTTCAGAATTTCATAGATCTCGCTGAGCTTCTTCAGCTTGCTCTCCAGCTCCCGGGCCTGCTGCCTTATGTCTTCAGCTGACTCTGTCTTTGCGCCCTTTTGCAAGTGCTCTGAGTCTTTCACGAGGTTGACCACATCCATTGCAAGGGAGAGACCGGCAGTGACCGCACCCATGATCCGGGCTCCTTTGGTCATTGCCAGAGCAGTGCCTCCAAAAGCTTTCTGCACCTGCCGGCCACCTCGAACTGAGATTCTCTGAGATGTCATAAGGCGCCTGGCATTGACTACAAGGCGAGGTTTGACTTTGGCTAGGTTGATGGCACGAACATTGTTTGCAATGTTTTGCAGGGCTCTAAAACATGTACCTGTTAAGGAATAAATCTGGGGTATACGGTCATGCAGAACCTTTGCAATGACCTCCCCTTTGTCAAAATCAGTTGATGTCAGGTGACTGGCTTGGGCTTTTGCGGACGACTCACTTGAGTCTTCCACGAGGCTGGTAGACACCTGGGTCACAGTGGCTGCTACTCCCAGCCCCATTCCAGTGGCCAAGAGTGCCAGACTGGCCCCTGCTGTCACAGGAGCCAGACCCAGACCAAGGATGCTCAGGAGGCCAGACACAACACCAGTGGAGTTGGCTACTACGTTGGCGATGGTGCAGTCCCGGTGTACCCTGTCCACCTCATCTGCGAGCTCGTGGAGCTTTCTTATGCGCTCCTCAAGCTTGAGTTTCAACTCGGGAAACTGATGCAGAAAACTCTCCCTAGCCTCCTGCTCGTCGGCCTCCATATCCATGGTTCTTTGCAGCTCGTTCAGAACTTCACGTAGGGCTTCTGCCTCCTCCCTGTAACAGGGAAGGTCGAGGGATTAGGAGAAGCTTATCCGGAAAATGGGCTCCATTTGATCTAACCTCCATACACCACAGAACTTTTACTGCAAACCAAATGGAAAGGAATGTTACAAATGCAAAGAATGCTTCCTGCAATGTTGCACACATTCCGCACACGGCTCACGCTCCATAACACACCCAGTCCGGGAGTAAATAAGTCCGTGTCATCCTCAGAGGCTCTTAAATAGTGGCCATTGGAGGAGGAGAGCCTCATAGTCAAGGACAGATCCCCACGGTCAGTACCACAGTGTGTGCAGACTGGGAACTCTGTAGATGAAGAAAGGAAGTGTGGTTGGAACAGGAAATCCTTCTTTCAAAGAAACATCGTGTGTGCTGAGGGATGAACTTACCCACAGAGGTCTGCTCTCGCCCTGGGCACTGGGAAGTGAGCTCTAGGCCCCACCTAGGATGTCAAGGGTCCTAAAATGATACGACTGTCTTCCTTTGCCTAGGCCTTTGGCCATGGGACAGTCTGACAAGATGATAGAGTCTTTGGGTCGTGAGATGTCAGTTGTGACCACAGAGGATCTACAAATTGGCCTCCCAGGGGAGCGGAAGGTGACAGGTCAGCCACGCAGGCAGATGTGATTGAGCCCCAGTAAACTCTGTCCTGAGGTTCAGGCTGAAAAAAACTCTCTCCTGGAAAACATGTTACCTGGGCTCTCATGAGCCCTTCTCTTGACTGTGCCTTGACCTTGGTCTTCTGGGCTCTGACCTTAACAGACTTCATACAGTCTTAGCAAGAGCTGTGTTAAGACAGCTTAGTGAGAATCCACACACTCTCAATATCTCATCACATTTGACATCTGATCAATCCACCTTTGATGCAACAGTCTTTGACCTGCCTTCAGGAAGAACCCTGTTGGGTCAGGTGAGCAAGAATCCCTCCACTTTGATGTCTCCTCTTACCGATTCCCCATCCCTTGCTCTCGCCCTCGCCCTGCTCCTTGCCTAGAAATCCCTACCGGTTTTACTCTATTTCAAGATGAGCCCAATCTCTCTCCCCTATGACATCACTCTTGATGCCTATGGCATGCATTAGTCTTCTTGACCATTTTAGCAAGTGTCACAGTAACTGCTTACTTGCACAGTGTGAGCATCCCTGGTGGGAAAAGCTCCCCGTGCACTGTCACACACTGGATGCAGGACAGTAAGGCCTCCTGAGGATGACGGAAGCTTTGCACTGGAAACCCTCCCAGACTCTGCCCCAAGTGTCTCTCTCCTGGCTGATGGGAACCTATATCCCTCCCCTGTCACACACAGCTCTGTGAGTGCTTCCAGGGAATCACCCAATCTCAGGGAGTGTTGGGGACACCCCCACACCCAACTTGCGGTTGGTGCCAAAAGTAGGAACAGTCTTAGGGATTGTCCCCTCAGTCTTTGCAGTTGGCTATCTCTGGGTACCTAGAGTTTAAGAAAACAAGATTTCACAGCAAGAAGGGTCCTTAATCACCTTTTTGCTTGGCAGCTGCTGTCTCTCCCAAGCCTGCTGTCCTCTGAAGGGGCCCGGCCACTGCCCCAACTGACTGAGAGCCGGGACACCCACTACCCTGGTTCCCCTCAGACTCTCCAGCTCATGTCACGGAATCCCCACCCACCACCCAGCACCCCCAACCTCACAGGTGTCACCAGCCTAAATAACACCTTAGCTGGTCACAGCTTTGCATGCATGTACACCAAGGCCATGTGCAACTTTACGACATCTCTTAAAGCTACAAGAGACTCTGTGAACCTTCTATTTGAACTAGTAAGCTGGAAACAATCTAGATTTGGTGGAGAAAGTAGTTTCCTCTTTGGTGGGGACTTCTGAGGCTCAGAATTCCTCAAAGGCAGCTGCCCCCTGCGGAGCTGGAAGTTGTCACAAAGTCACACTGACTCCTATTGGTCTGGGACTGCTCAGTTTAGAAGACAGGGGCTTCCAAATGGTAGTCAAGACTGACCCAGCTCCAAGGCAAGGTATGGAAGAAACCCTGCCCCATGGCCTGGCATGCCCAGGGGTGAGGAGATCAAAGAAGGGAGGGAAGAAATGTCCCCTCTCCCTCTCACGGGGCCTCTGCTAGGCCCCTGGTCTCCTCAAGTTTGTGCCCTAGAGCTTCACTCAGTCCCAGATCCACTGCCCAAGCCTACCTAGTCCTCCAACCTAGATGCCCTGGCCTTCTTATAAATTGTGACCACTGGCTCTGGCCCTGGTCCAAGCTTCCTGGGACTTTGGACAGGATGACTAGGTTCTTCACCTTTGACCTTGAAATTCATACCAAGGCCCTGGCCACAATCTTCTCAGATTGAATTACTGTTTCCATGGAACAAATGCCCAATCTGACACTACCAGACACAGAGACTCAAGAGAGCCCCAGGGCTGGGCAGAGAGAGAATCAGGAGCCAACCAGCTCAGTCCAATTCCACTCCAGCCTCTCCGCCTCATGGGCCCGCAGGATCCTGCATGTTCATGGAACTGCTCAGATGGGGAGGGAAGGCTCTAGTCCGAATCCCCAGGGCCATAGACTGAGGTGTCAGTGTTCCTGTGACTGGTCCCAGAGAAGTCGTGCTTGGCCCTCATCTCCAGGAAGAAGACCCTTACCACCGTCTCTTCTCAGCAATCCTCTAATGAGTTCACACTAATGGAGTTCCTACTATGTGCCATCACTATGCTAGGGACCTTACGTGCATTATCTTTACTTCCTCATTCAAAATTGAACAGATAAAGAGTTCAAGGCAGAGAAGGGTCAGCTTTAGGTTAAGGCCCAAGGTCACATAACCTGCCCTCTGCAGTTTTCCTTCTCCTCAATCTGAGACCATTCGCTGCCAGTAAATGTCATGGAAGACACATTCCTCATGGATTGTCGAGAAGGAATATACTCAACCCCAGCCCCAGGACACTGCCCCACAGAGACCTGGGTGACCATCCGGGGGCATCTGTGCAGGGGGCAGGAGGGGTACCTGGACAAAGTGGCCTCAGCCACAAATCTCTCCCAGGATTCCTGGTCACTCAGCAGGGTGTCTAGTTCCTCACGCCTCACTGTGTTCAGGAAAGTCTCAATGGCCTCCTCGAGAAGGCTGTCACTCTCTAGATGGAAAAAAAAATATGAAAGGCTTTTAGTTTTTTCTTTTTCCTGCTTCCCTAAGGGAGAGAGGAAACCAGGGCTTAGCTGGAGGGAAACCACAGTGCTAAACTGTGCTTTTATGGACCCAGTGGTGGAGGGGGAAGGGAAATAGGTGTGAGCCTGCTGAAGGCATATTGAGATCAATAGATTCAGTTTCTGCCCTGCTTTCATTCTGATAAGCAGGGGCTTACAGCTGGGACACAGGACAAATGCGCTAACATTAGCTGTGGGAGGCCGGGGAATCCTAGGGGAGGAGAGGTTTTACCTGGAACTAACAGGCTCCAGGGACAGGGGACAGCAACAATACTTAGGGAGGACACACTGTGTAGCAGGCCCTGGCCCAAACACATGAACACATTCTATTTGATCCTCATAGCCACACAAGGAAATACTCTCATTTTACAGGTAAGGTTAGGTAAGGCACTCCAGATCACACAGCTGGGAGGTGGCAAAGACCAGACTGGGGTCCAGGTCGTGGCCCACTGACCCTCACAGAGCACTCGGGCTGGCAGCAGGGTGAGAGCTGGAGGAAATGGCCTCTCTTGTAAAGCCCCACAGTCATCCTGAGCCATGCTGGAGGCTTGGACAGGGCAAGAGGGCAGGATCAGCCTCCAAGGCTGCTGGTCTACTCACTCCCCCACCCTGCCTCAGGATCCCTTTTTTCCCCTCTGCTGTCTCTACCTCCCTGAGGACTGTCCTGGCCACTTCTGGGCCATTGATGGATTTGATGGGCAGCAGGGGACGGAAGGAAGCAAGCACCTCAGCCATGACCCTGAAGAGGGAAGAAGACAAGAAGGAGGTGTCCCTACAGACTCCTGGGCTGGGGACTCCCCTTGACCTCTCTTGGGGGCTCAAGGAAGCTCTTCAAGGGACTGATTCCTCAGTAGGTGAACGCAGCTGGAGGCGACCCCGCAATCCCAGGGATCATCCAGAGACGTGGAAGGCGACTACCTGGGCTGGGCCCACCGGCTCCTGAGGTCATGGTGTCGCCGTAGTTTTCCCTACTGCTTGCGTCCGCGTTGCAGTTAGAAGGAGCTGTCGCTTCACCCCTGGGGAAGAGAGAACAAATCGTGGGTCAAATGTGAGCCAGCGGAGGCAGCAGGCAGCAGTGAGGGGCCAGGTCTTGGGGCTTCCCTCTGGGATGGCGACAAATGCCAAGATGGACTTTACCCCGTGTGTTTGTGTACTGGCTTCTGCCAGCTGCTATTTAAGGAAAGTTACTCACCTCACTCCAGCTCACTCCCCAGGCCAGTCAGGGTCCTGTCACCTGTTGGGGCACAAGAAGAAGATCATCGGACAAGGAGACTGCCATCTGAGAAGTTACACAAGCAATAAAACCAAACACAGAAGAAAAGATGGGAACAAGTGTGCTGGAAATTCCTTGAGGTCGGGAACGTGTGTGTTTACTAAGGGTTAGAGCTAATACTGATCAAGTACTGATGACAGGCAGGCTCCTGATGTGTCCCCTCACTGAGTACCCACACACACTCCAGGACGGGAACCTGAGGTCTCTGATCCAAATCCTGTGTTTGCAAAAACTCTTATTCATGTACAGTGACCTTTGAACAACACGGGGGTTAAGGGCAATAACCCCCATCATCGTGCAGTAAAAACTTCATTCATAACTTCTGACTTCTGCAAGCTTTTTTAAAGATTTCTTATTTATTTGACAGAAAGCGAGAGATAGTGAGAGGGGGAACACAAGCAGGGGGAGTGAGAGAGGGAGAAGCAGGCTTCCTACTGGGCAGGGAGCGCAATGCAGGGCTCAGTTCCAGAACCCTGGGATTATGACAAGAGATGAAGGCAGACCCTTAACAACGGAGCCACCCAGGTACCTCTTGACTTCCCCAAACTGAACTACTAATAGCCTACTCTTGACCAGAAGCTTTACCAATAACATAAACAGCTAATCAACACGTTATTATGTATGTTCTATGTATTATCTACTGAATTCTTGCAATAGAGTAAGCCAGAGAAAAGAAAGGGTTAAGAAAATCAATAGTAAGGGGCACCTGGGTAGCTCAGTCATTTAAGCATCTGCCTTCAGCTCAGATCATGATCCCAGGGTCGTGGGACAGAGCCCCTATAACTGTCTCCCTCCTTAGTAGGGGTCTGCTTCTCTCTCTCCCTCTGCCCCTCCCCCCTGCTCATGTGTCCTCCCTGTCAAATAAAGAAGTAAAATCTTAAAAATGAAGAAAATCATAAGGAAGAGCAAGTACATTTACCATTTTGTACATGTATTTAATGAAAAAAATCTGCATATAAGTAGATCTGTGTTGTTTAAACTTGTGTTGTTCAAGGGTCAGCTGTGTAAGTATTTGTAAATGACTCCTCTCCTTCCACAGAGCTGGCTTGCAGCACTAACCTGTCTCTGTCTCGCTCAATTTCCTGGTGCCACAGCTTCCCACAGCCTGTGTCCTCGCTTCTGCGAGATTCCTCATCCCACATGGCCTGGAGTCCTGCTGAGTCCTGGCGCAATCCCTACAGTCTGACTACGGATTCTCAAGCCTTCCCAATAATGCCCAGTCTTCTCTGCTGTCCTCCCCCAACTTTGAACCTTAGATTGCTTCTAATTCTTTATCTAAAGGAAAGTGAAAAGAACAATCTCCTTGTATAAAACTTTGCGTTTTGCATTTGAGATTGTTTCCTTAAGACATTTCTAGAAGCACGATGACTGGGTCAGAAGCTATCATCACATGCACATTTTTTCATACCTAGCACCACACTGTTATGAAACAAAATTATACCAATTCACATTCACACTCACAGTACGAGGGTGTCCATGCTCTATTCTTAACAGTTCTTCGTAGTCTTTTGTAAAAAACACACCCTTATAGACAGAATGTTTATTTTAGTTCGTTTTTAGCTTGTCTTGGGAGACGAGGAAAGACAGGAAATGTTGATTACATTTAAGCATTATTTTTTTAAGATCTTATTTATTTATTATTTCAGAGATTGAGAGAACCACTACGAGAAGGGGCCGAGGGAGAAGCAGACTCTCAATGGAGCTGGGAGCCTGATGCGGGGCTCAATTCCAGGACCCCAGGATCATGAACTGAGCCAAAGGCAGACAATCAACTGAGTCAACCACGCACCCTAAGCATTGTTTTTAAGTTTATTTATTTTTTTTAGTAATCTCTACACCCAATCTGGGACTTGAACTCACAACCCCAAGGTCGAGTCCCATACTTTTCAGAATAAGCCTGCCAGGTACCCCAGGTCCTATTTGAAGAAAGCAAAAGAGCATTTATCAGCTTTCCCTCCTGAGACATGACTGAAATGATAGTAAAGGTACATACATGTATAAAAATAAGTAATGATAAGAGTGACGCACATATGTGGACTTTACTCTGCACTAGTAATTGCTCTACAACTTTACAAATAATAACCTGTCTTCTTCCAATAATCATGGAGTTGTACGTGTAACATTTGCCTCCCTGTTTATAGATACGGAAACTCAAGTGCAGACTATGTGACATGCCCCAGGTCAGAAATCCAGTAAGCGATAGACTGGGTTCAAGTCTTCAAGGTCCTGCTTGCTGGACTCAAGAACCTCCACTCTGCCTCTCCTCATTCTGCTACTACTTTATTTTTTCTATTTTTTTATTATTTTAAAAAGATTTTATTTATTTATCTGACAGAGAAATCACAAGTAGGCAGAGAGGCAGGCAGAGAGAGAGGGGGAAGCAGGCTCCCCACTAAGCAGAGAACCCAATGTTGGGTTCGATATCAAGACCCTGAGATCATGACCTGAGCCAAAGGCAGAGGCTCAACCCACTGAGCCACCCAGGTGCCCTCTGCTACCACTTTAAAAAGACAATGGGTCCAACAGGAATCCAGAGGCTTAGACAAATGTTTGAAGGCAGATTGGATGGAGAATTGATAGCTGAATAAAGAGAATAGAGGGAACTCCCATCAGAAAAAGAGAGAGAGAACAAGGCAATAGGCAGGAAGAATGGTCTGCTACACAGAGCTGCGGAGAGGGAGACCGAAGATGAGAGGCAGGTGGAGGGGAAGCAGGAATAAGGTTACCAACCCCACACCCGACCCTATATTCACGACAGCCTAAGTCTACACTAGAAGGGGAAAATCAGAAATGAAATACTCCAGAAAAAATACCTCTGTCTTCTGACATCTAAAGGGTCCTCATCCGATCACTCTACATGGAAGCCTGTCAGTCAACTTACCTCTCTCTTAAATATGGATGGGCAATCTAGGATCAGATACGTAAGAAAGATGACCAGATGGAAAGGGTGGCTAAGATAGATTAAAAAAACGACTGCAGATTGGGCACCTACCTGGCTGGCTGTTGGTAGAGCATGCAACTCTTGATCTCAAGGTCATGAGTTCAAGCCCATGTTGGGCATAGAGCTTACTGAAAAAACAACAAAAAATTAACTCATGTAAACCTGGCAATTCAAAGACCTGTACCCTTGGGGATAAAAATACATTATATGTTTATTTAAAAATTTAGAAAATTAATTTAAAAAAATCAACTGGACTTCATAAACCTTAAAAACAATACCAGAAAAAACCACATAATTTGATTACAGAAAATAATTTTTTAAACCTTGACCCAATGTCCTCAGTGAGATTAGAAAGGTGTTGTCTTCATAAAATGAGAACATGATGCACTGAAAAGGTAAAATAATAATAATAATAATAATAATAACAATAATGGACAAGAAAAGGGCTCTTGGGACTTAAAAAGTGATTGACAAACTAAAGAAATCTAGGAAAAGGTTGGTCAAGAAAAACTTCCAGAAAATAAAACAAAAAGGTGACAGAAGAAATGGAACTAAATGAGGAATGACAAGTTACCAATGCTGTCGATTCTTAGAAAATTACTTGAGAAAGAGCTGCAGGAAAAAAAAAAAAGTTCATGTGTTTATGGGGTGAGGTGGAAGATAATGG
>NC_081562.1:11195460-11388581 GCF_022355385.1 Mustela nigripes | reverse complement strand
TCAGAGACACTGTGGGCAACACAACCCTGAGTCCTTGTACCTCAAAAAGAAATCCCTTGCTGGGGGAACGCCCAGAGGCTCTGGGCCTGCTCTGCTTCCTCCCAAGTTTCCGAAAGCATGAACACCCTGACATCTGCCTTCCATCTGGGGTCACCTGCCTGCCACCCAGGCTAAGCGGAGTCCCCCTCCCTCTCCACGGTTTTGGGGGCACAGGAGGAGGGGAGAAGCAGTCAGACAAACCCGGCTACAAATCCGGGCTGCGTCCCTGCTCCGTGTGGGACCTGGGGCTGGAACTGCAGGTTCCCCCACATCAACAAAATCGTGACAACACCCAATCCTTTCCTGACAGAGCTGTTTGGAGGGAGAGTCCACGGGCAGGGCCACACCCCCGAACTACCCAGGGATCATCCTCAGAGCTGAGGCACATCCAGGGGTTCGTGGCTATGTGGACCCGGGTGTGTGTCTGGGCAATAACCACACCTCGGAGCCCAGATATAGCGGGAACCTGAAGGGAACCTGAAAGTGTCCACGTCCCAGCAGCTTGTGAAGAAACAGACATGTCCGGGCCGGTCCCACTCACCTGCCCACCCTCGGCGGACATTGACTCCCTCAGAGGAACAAGCCCACACCTGACACGCCGGGTCCTTCTCCCTCAGCTCTTCCTGCCACTGACACACTGTGGGACCCTCAGCAAGTGACTCCCCCACCCACTAACACCCTCCAGGGCTTGTTCCCAGCCTCTCCTCTCTGTTCCACCCAACGCACCCCCCACCACCATGCCTGCCTTATTCACCTCCGTGTCCCCAACATACCAGGTGCTCACCAGGTACTTGCCATATGGCGGCCACTAAATGCCATCCAGGTGGCTTCCAGGCATTTATTGATGCAGATCCTCCTGCCAGGAGCACCTGCTTCACCACCTGGAAATAATCAAGCTCGTACTTCAGAGCCCAACTCAAGCATCACCTCCTCTGAGAAGCCCTCCAGCAGCCTCCCTGGCAGAGTCCCTGTGTCCTACTCTGATCTCACAGATTCTGGGAGAGGGGCCGAAATCCCTTTCTTAGGTACCAGTGTCCGTGTCTCCCCCTGACCACATCAGATTTACTCAGGTCTCGCTAGACTTGTCCCTGATGCCAGGACAGCCCCAGGACGCCCGCCCTTGGTGGCCAAGTGCCCCTTGCAAGGCTGCAGATGATTGCGGAAGACAACTGAGGAACCGCTGCTGCTTTCAACAGTGGACAGAGCTGGGGGTGCACCAGGCGCTGGGAGCCCCGTCCACGCAGTCCTGTCTGGTTCCCACAGCAGCTCTGGGAGATCCGGCCCCCTGCACGGACACAGAAGCTGAGGGGGAGGGTCCGTACAGCTTGTGAGGTGTGCAGAGTCTGGACAGCAGTGGGCTTTGCACCTGCACACAGGGAAGCCAACCTGACCCTCCCATCTGGACAAGTGTCCCTGGGCATCGTGTCTCCTCCGCAGGATTGAGGGAGGGACAGAGTGACAGACTGATGACCCAAGGATTGCACCCCAAGGTTTGTGATGATCACCCCATGTGTGGCCCAGGAGTTCAGCCTGAATTGGCAGATGGGGAAAGTCAGGTGAGGGGACAGGTGGTGGTGGCTTGGGTCCAGCCACTCAGGACTGGAGCCGGAAGTGAAGGCCACGCTGACACTCGGACCTCGGACATGTGGTTGAAGTTCTGTTTGGTCCACGACGCCTTCCTTGGTTACTTGTTGCTCACTGTCGTGCGAACTCCCTTCCTCCTGATTGTTTCCCCTTTCCCAAGCTGGTGGTTCGCCTGCCGCCCTGATGGAACCACTGTGAGATGCAGAGCGCGACACGACAACCCTGGGAGCTGCGGCCCAAGGGTCTCGTGCCTGTGTATCATGTCCTCGAAGTGGGTGGCCTTGCCGGGCTCCGGGATCACGGCCCCGCGGGGCGGCAGCCAGGCAGGGGCTGCAGGCCCCTCAGGTGAGGATTCGGTGTCTCTGACCTGCAGGGACGAGTGCCGAGTCTGCCCCACCTGGGGACCTAAATGATCTAGCAGCTATAAAATCAGGCTCCTCTTGACCTCCAAGGATCACAAGGAAAGACACCCAGGATGACCGCAGTTCCAGAGTCGGGGTCTCAGGCAACATCTCTGGTCAATAAGCCACGTCAGCCCTCGGGGACGGGGACCCCGGCTCCCCGGGAGAGTCACCCTCACACCATGGAGGGATGTGTCTGGCTGACACCACAGCACCATCAGACGGAGGCTGGGACAGTCAGCAGACAGAGGCCCACAACCAGCATCCCCACCCCGTCTCTCCATCCCGTGGGGACACATGCTGGGCTCGGCCCTGCTGGACCTTAGGACTTGTGTTTCAGAGCAGGGACCCCACCTGCCGGGTCTCCCTCTGTCTAGGGACTGGGGCGGGGGTGGCCCGTGTAGGGGCTGCAAACTGGACATGGGACAGTGGGGACTTCTGAAGCCATCAGAGTGGCTGCCAGAGACCCACACCTGAGGGGAGGGCGTCCATGCTGACGGCACCTGGTCACTCATGGGACGTGGAAGGGGAGCCACGGGTCAGGGTCACTTGTGACCCAGCTGCCAGCGTCACCCAGTGGACACTTATTGGTCCTTGCACAGATCCCTGATCAAATCCTACTTCAGGAAGGCTCAGAACTAAGTATGAAGATGACAAAATCAGGGGTACCAGGGTGGCTCAGTTGGTTTGGCGTCTGCCTTCAGCTCAGGTATCATTACAGGGTCCTGGGATTGAGACCTGCATCGGGCTCCCTGCTCAGCAGCCGGCTTCTCTGTCTCCCTCTGCCTGCTGCTCTGCTTCCTTGTGCTCTCTTTCGATCTCTCTGTCAAATAAATAAAATCTAAAAAAAAAAAAAAAACCAAAACAAAAGATGACAGAATCCAACATGTCGTCTTCTCACATAGTCCAACAATTCTAACTTTATTATTCCTGGCCTTCCCATTGCTTGTTCCTCCACACTCTCTTGATCTACGTCCCCTGCGTCCCCTTTAGTCCCATCCCCTGTCTGTCCCCAATTTCCATACTCCAGGTTCCTTGTTCCTTCCCCTCTTTGACTCCCCCTGCCCGCTCTGCATTAACCCCTCCCTCACTGGGCTCAGCTTCAGAAATGCCAAACTCCTCAACCCCCAACTCAAAAGCTTTATTTGGCACTTTTCCCCCCTCTAATAAGGCACCTCCATGTCTTTGTCCCACACATGTCCCTGCTCCCGACCCTGCTCGGGGATCACGGAGTCGGGCCCTCCTTCAGAATTTCAAAGATCTCGCTGAGCTTCTCCAGCTTGCTCTCCAGCTCCCGGGCCCGCCACCTCATGTCTTCAGCTGACTCTACCTTTGCTTCTTTTTTCAAGTGCTCTGAGTCTTTCACGAGGTTGACCACATCCATCGCAAGGGAGAGACCGGCGGTGGTCGCACCTATGATCCGAGCTCCTTTGGTCATTGCCAGAGCAGGGCCTCCAAAAGCTTTCTGCACCTGCCGGCCACCTTGAACTGAGACTCTCGGAGCTGTCATAAGGCACCTGGCATTGACTACAAGGCGAGGTTTGACTTTGGCTAGCTTGATGGCATGAATATTCTTTGCAATGTTCTGTAGGGCTCTAAAGCATTTATCTGTTAAGGAACAAATCTGGGGTCTGCGGTCATGCAGAACCATTTCAACGATCTGTCTTTTGTCAAAATTAGTTGATGTCAGGTTGGCTTGGATTTTTGCGGACAACTTGCTTGAATCTTCCACGATGCTGGTAGACACCTGGGTCACAGTGGCTGCTGCTCCCAGCCCCATTCCAGTTGCCAAGAGTGCCAGACTGGCCCCTGCTCTCACAGAAGCCAGACCCAGACCAAGGATGCTCAGGAGGCCAGACACAACACTAGTGGAGCCGGCTACTACGTTGGCGATGGTGCAGCCACTGGGTACCCTGTCCACCTCATCTGCAAGCTCTTGGAGCTTTCTTAGGCGCTCCTCAAGCTCCACATTCAACTGGGGAAACTAATGCAGAAACCTCTCCCTAGCCAGCTGCTCGTCGGCCTCCATAGCCATGGCTCTTTGCAGCTCGTTCAGACCTTCACGTAGGGCTTCTACCTCCTCCCTGTAACAGGGAAGGTCAAGGGATTAGGAGAAGCTTATCCGGAAAACAGGCTCCATTAGATCTAACCTACATATACCACAGAACTTTTACTGCAAACCAAATGGAAAAGAGTTTTACTAATGCAAAGAATCCTTCCTGCAATGTTGCACACATTCCGCACACGGCTCACGCTGCACAACACACCCAGTGGGGGAGTAAATAAGTCCGTGTCATCCTCAGAGGCTCTTAAATAGTGGCTATTGGAGGAAGACGGCCTCATAGTCAAGGACAGGGCCCCACAGTCAGTACCACAGTGTGTGCAGACTGGGAACTCTGTAGATGAAGAAAGGAAGTGCGGTTGGAGTAGGAAAACCTTCGTTCAGAGAAACCTCATGTGTACTGAGGGATGAACTTACCCACAGAGGTCTGCTCTTGCCCTGGGCACTGGGAAGGGAGCGCTAGGCCCCACCTAGGATGTCAAGGGTCCTAAAACGATACGACTGTCTGCCTGGGCCATTGGCCTCGGGACACCCTGACAAGGTGATGGAGTCCTTGGGTCATGAGCTGTCAGTTGTGACCATGGAGGATCTAGAAACTGGCCTCCCAGGGGAGTGGAAGGCAACAGGTGAGCCATGCAGGCAGATGTGATTGAGCCCCAGTAAACTCTGTCTTGAGGTTCAGGCTGAAAAATACTCTCTCCTGGAAAACATGTTACCCGGGCTCTCATGAGCCTCCTCCTGACTGCATCTTGACCATGGTCTTCTGTGCCCTGTCTTTGACAGCCTGTCATGCCCAGTCTGAATAAGAACCCTGTTGGGGGGGCGCCTCGGTGGCTCAGTGGGTTAAGGCCTCTGCTTTCGGCTCAGGTCATGATCTCAGGGTTCTGGGAGCGAGCCCCGCATCGGGCTCTCTGCTCAGCGGGGAGCCTGCTTCCTCCTCTCTCTCTCTGCCTGCTTCTCTGCCTACTTGTAATCTCTGTCTCTCAAATGAATAAATGAAATCTTAAGAAAAAAAAAAAAAAAAGAACCCTGTTGGGTCAGGTTAGCAGGAATCCCCCCACCATGACGTCTCCTCTTAGTGATTTCCCATCCCCTCCCCCCGCCCTGCCAATCGGCTAAAAATCCCTACTGGTCTTCACTCTGTTCCAAGATGAGCCCAATCTCTCTCCCCTATGACATCACTCTTAAGTGACAAGTGTCACAGTAATTGCTTACTTGCACCCTGTGAGCACCCCTGGTGGGAACAGCTCCCTGTGCACTGTCACACACTGAATACAGGACAGTAAGGCCTCCTGAGGATGGCGGAAGCTTTGCACTGGAAACCCTCCCAGACTCTGCCCCAAGTGTCTCTCTCTATGGCTGATGGGAACCTGTATCTTCCCCTGTCACACAGCATAACTGAGGGGACAACTCTAGGCAAGCTCTGTGAATGGTTCTGGGGAATCATCCAATCTCAGGGGAATTTGGGGACCCTCAAATATGCAGCTGGTGCCAAAAGTAAAGTCAGTCATAGGGATTGTGTCCTCAGACTTTGCATGTTCACTAGCTCTGGGTACTTGGAATTTAAAAAATAAGACTTCAGAGCGAGAAAGGACCTTAGTGACCATTTTGCTTGGCAGCTGCTCTCTTTCTCAAGCCTGCTGTCCTCTGATGGGGCCCAGCCACTGCCCCAACTGACTGAGAGCCGGGACACCCACAATCCTGATTCCCCTCGGACTCTCTAGCTCATGTCACCGACTCCCGAGCCACCACCCCAGCACCCCTGACCTCACAGGTGTCACCAGCCTAACTCACACCTTAGCTGGTACACCAAGGCCATGTGCAAGATTACAACATCTCTTAAAGATGCAGGAGACTTCGCGAACCTTCTCTATGAATCACACAGCCTGAAATGACCTGCATCCTGGCAGCTAGCAGAGGAAGTACTTTCCTCTTTGGTGGGGACCTTTGAGGCTCAGAATCCCTCAAGGGTACACAATCGGCAGCTGCACCCTGCGGAGCTGGAAGTTGTCACAAAGTCACACTGTCTCCTACTGGTCTGCAGCTGCACTGTGTAGAAGAAAGGGGCTTCCAAATGGTAGTAAGACCCCCTAGACCCCGGGCAAGGTATGGAAGAAACACCCTCTATGACCCCGTATGCCTGGTGGGGAGGAGATCAAAGGAGGAAGGGAATAAATGTCCCCTGTCCCAATAACAGGACCTCTGCTAGGTCCCTGGTCTCCTCAAGTTTGTGCCCTAGGGCTTCCCTCAGTCCCAGACCCGCTGCCCAAACCTACCTAGTCCTCCAACCTAGATGCCCCCTTGTCCATCCTGATTGTCATCTCTGGCCCTGGTCCAAGCCTCCTGGCACCTTGGACAACATGACTGCACTTGGTTCTTCAGTTTTCACCTTGAAATTCACACAAAGGCCCTGGCCACGATCTTCTTAGATTGATTTACTGTCCCCATGGAACAAATGCCCAATCTGACACTCCCAGACACACAGACCCAGGGAGCTCCAGGGCTGGGCAGAGAGAGGGTCAGGAGCCAACCAGCTCAGTCCAATTCCACTCCAGCCTCTCCACCTCATGGGCCCGCAGGATCCTGCATGTTCACGGAACTGCTCAGATGGGGAGTGAAGGCTCTAATCCGAATCCCCAGGGCCACAGACTGAGGTGTCAGTGCTCCTGAGACTGGTCCCAGAGGATGTCGTGCTTGGCCCTCATCTCCAGGAAGAAGAACCTTGACCCCCGTCACTTCTCCGCAAACCTCTAAAGACTTAACATTAATGGATATCAACTATTGTGCCATCACTATGCTAGGGATGTTACACACATTGTCTTCATTTTCTCATGATAAAATTGAACAGATGAACACATCAAGGCAGAGAAGGGTCAGCTTTAGGTTAAAGCCCAAGGTCACATAACCTGCCTCTGCAGGTTTTGCCTCGCCTCAATCTGAGGCCATTCACTGCCAGTGATTGTCATGGAAAACATGTTCCTCATGGACTGTGGAGAAGGAACATGCTCAACCCAACCCAGGACACTGTCCCGCAGAGACCTGGGTGACCATCCTGCGGCATCTGGGTGGGGGTTGGTTACCTAGTCAAAGTGGCCTTAGCCATGAATCTCTTCCAGGCTTCATGGTCAGTCAGCAGGACATGCAGCATCTCTCTGCTTACTGCATTCTGGAAAGTTTCAATGACCTCCTTGAGAAAACTTCCACTCTCTAGATGGAACGAAAAAATGAAAGTTTTTCTCTCTTATTCCTTTCTCTCTTATTCCTGCTTCACTCAGGGAGAGAAGAAACCAGGGCTTACCTGGAGGGAAACCATAGCACTAAACTGTGCTTTTATGGACTTTTTGTTGGGACAGAGGTGTGGGGTGGTGGGGCAGGAAAATAGCTGAGACTCGGCCTAGGCAGGCGTATTGAGATCAACAGAATCAGTTCCTGCCCCATTTTCTTTTCTGATAGGCAGGGGCTTATAGCTGGGACACAGGACAAATGCCCTAACATAGCCATGGGAGGCCAGGGGGTGCTAGGGGAGGAGAGGTTTTACGTGGAACTAAGAGGTTCCAGGACAAGGGACAGCAACAATACTTAGGGAGGACACACTGTGTAGCAGGCCCTGGCCCAAACACATAAACACATTCTATTTGATCCTCATAACCACAGAAGGAAATACTCTCATTTTACAGGTAACATTAGATAAAACACTCCAGATCACATAGCTGGGAGGTGGCAAAGACAAGACTGGGGTCCAGGTCGTGGCCCACTGACCCTCAGACAACACTCGTGCTGGCAGCAGGGTGAGAGCTGGAGGAAATGGTCTCCATTATAAGGCCCCACAGTCATTCTGAGCCATGCTGGAAGCTTGGACAGGGCAAGAGGGCAGGGGCACGCTCCAAGGTTGCTGGTCTACCCCCTACCCCACCCTGCTGCAGGATCCCTTTTTTCTCCTCCTTTCTGCTGTCCCTCTCCTCTCTGTGGACTGTCCTGGCCTCACTTCTGGGTCATTGATGGATTTGATGGGCAGCAGGGGAAGGAAGGAAGGAAGCACCTCAGCCATGACCCTGAGAAGAAGACCGGTGGGAGGTGCCCCTACAGACTCCTGGGCTGGGGACTCCCCTTGACCTCTCTTGGGGACTCAAGGAAGCTCTTCAAGGGACCGATTCCTCGGTAGGTGAACTCAGCTGGAGGCATCCCCGCAATCCCAGGGATCATCCAGAGAAGTGGAAGGCGACTACCTGGGCTGAGCCCACGGGCTACCGAGGTCATAGTGTCGCCATAGTTTTCCCTACACCTTGCGACCGCGTTGCAGTTAGAAGGAGCTATCGCTTCACCTAGGGGGAAGAGAGAACAAATCATGGGGTCAAATGTGAGCCAGCGGAGGCAGCAGGCCGCAGTGAGGGGCCAGGTCTTGGGGCTTTCCTCTGGGATGGCGACAAATGCCAAAATGGACTTTACCCCGTGTGTTTGTGTACTGGCTTTTGCCAGCTGCTATTTTTTTTTTTTTTTTAAGATTTTATTTATTTGTCAGAGACAGAGGGAGAGAGAGCGAGCAAGCACAGGCAGACAGAGAGGCAGGCAGAGGCAGAGGGAGAAGCAGGCTCCCTGCCGAGCAAGGAGCCCGATGTGGGACTCGATCCCAGGACCCTGGGATCATGACCTGAGCCGAAGGCAGCTGCTTAACCAACTGAGCCACCCAGGCGTCCCAGCCAGCTGCTATTTAAGGAAAGTTACTCACCTCACTCCAGCTCACTCCCAAGCCCAATCAGGGTCCTGTCGCCTGTTGGGGCACAAGAAGAAGGTCATCGGACAAGGAGACTGCCATCTGAGAAGTTACACAAGCAATAAAACCAAACACAGAAGAAAAGATGGGAACAAGTGTGCTGGAAATTCCTTGAGGTCGGGAACGTATGTGTTTACTAAGGGTAAGAGCTAATACTGATCAAGTATTGATGATAGGCAGGCTCCTGATGTGTCCGCTCACTGAGTACCCACTCCAGGATGTGGGGCTCCTGGGACTCCCACTAGTAAGTGAAGGAAACCATCACCTGAACTTAGGTTAGTCCAAGTTCTCACAATAGCGCTAGAGTCAGGACGGGAACCCGAGTGTCTCTGATCCAAATTCTGTGCTCTACTCCCTTTAATCTACAAAAAGATTTATTTATGTACAGTGACCTTTGAATAATACAGGGGTTAGGGCTGCTGACCTTCATCCTCGTGAAGTAAAAAATGCATGCGTAATTTCTGACTGTCAGAACTTAACTACTAATAGCCTACTCCTGACCAAAAGCCTCACCAATAACATAAATAACTGATAACACACCATTTGTATGTTATATGTATTATGAAACGTGTTCTTGCAACAGAGAAAGCTAGAGAAAATTAAAATGCTAAAATCATAAGGAAGAGAAAGTACATTTACTGTACTGCACATATATTTAATGAAAAAATCTGCATATAAGCAGATCTGTGTCATTTAAACTTGTGTTCTTCAAGGGTCAACTGTGTATTTATTTGTAAATGACTCCTCTCCTTCCACAGAGCTGGCTTGCATCGCTAACCAGTCTTTGTCTCACTCAATTTCCTGGTGCCACAGCTTCCCGCAGCCTGTGTCCTCCTTGCTTCTGCGAGATTCCTCATCCCACAGGGTCCGGAGTCCTGCTGAGTCCTGGCGCAATCCCTACAGACCTTGTCTAGGCTTCTTGATAATGTGCAGTCCTCTCTATAGTCTTCCCCCAACTGGGAACCTTAGACTCTTTCTGATTCTTCATCTAAATGTAAATGCAAAGAACAATCTCCTTGTATGAAACACTGCCTGTATTTGAGATTGTTTCCTTAAGACTCTTCTAGAAGCACGATGACTGGGTCAGAAGCTATCAACACATACAAATTTTTTCTTACCTAGAGCCCCACTGTTACAAAAAATGTTATACCAATCACATGCACACTCACAGTACATGAGGGTGTCCCTCATCCTATTTTTTAAAAAAACAGACCGTTGGGCGCCTGGGTGGCTAGGTTACTGACCATTTGCCTTCAGGTCTAGTCATGATCCCAGGGTCCTAGGATGGAGTCCCATATTGCCGCTCTGCGGGAAGCCCTCTTCTCCCTCCCCTACTCCCCCTGCTTGTGTTCCTGCTCTCCTGTGTCTCTCTCTGTCAAATAAATTTAAAAAATCTTAACAATAAAAATAAAAATAAACTAAAAAACAGACCCTTAACAAGAATTTATTTCTATTTTATATTTATTTATATATATATAATTAATAATATATATTATATAAATAATTTATTTATATAAATAATTTATATTTCTTTTAGTTCTGTTATTACTTTGGCTTGGGAGATGAGGAAAGATAGCAAATGTTGATTACATTTAAGCATTATATTTTAAGTTAACTTTTTTTTTTTTTTTAAATAATCTCTATACCCGATTTGGGACTCTAACTCACAACCCCAAGGTCAAGAGTCCCAGGCTTTTCCAAATGAGCCAGTCAGGAGCCCCTTGGCACTATCTGAACAAGACAAAAGAGCATTTAACAGCCACCCCTCCTGAGACCTGACTGAAAGAGAGTAAAAGTACTTATAGGTATAAAAATAACAAATGAGAACAGTGACTCACATTTGTATCCTAAGCTCTGCGCTGGTGATTGCTCTAAGACTTTACAAATAATAACCCGTCTTCTTCCAGTAATCATTGAGCTGCGTATCGCTTGCATCCCTGTTTGCAGATAAGGAAACTAAAGCACAGACTATGTGATTTTTCCCAGAGTCAGAAATCTGGTCAGCGGTAGCCTGGGTGCAACCCTGCCTGCTGGACTCAAGAACCCACACAGCGTCTCTCTTCATTCGCTGCCAATGAAAAAGGAGAACGGGGCCCAGAGGTTGCAGACTGGTCAGAAAAATAGAGGGAATTTCCATCAGAAAAACAGACAGAGGGCAAATAGGCACGAAGAATGGTCTGCTAGGCAGAGCTTCGGAGAGGGAGACCGAAGGTGAGAGGCAGGTGGAGGTGAGCAGGAATAAGGTTATCAGCCCCACACCCAACCCTCTATTCACATCAGCCCAGGTCTACACCAGAAGGGGAAAAGGAGAATTGAAAGCCTCCAGAAAAAAATACCTGTCTTCTGGCGTCTAGGAGGCCCTCATCCAATCACTCTGCATGAAAGCCTGTCAGTCAACTTACCTCTCTCTTAAATACAGATGGGCAATCTAGGTTCAGATATGTAAGAAAGATGACCAGATGAAAAGGGTGGCTCAGATCGATTAAAAAATGACACCAGAAGGGGTCCGTGGCTGGCTGAGGACCAGAGCATGCAACTCTTGATCTCGAGGTCAGGAGTTCAAGCCCCATGTTGGGCATGTAGCTCACATTATAAAAAAAAGTCAGAATAATGGGGCATTTGGGTGGCTCAGTGGGTTAAGCCTCTGCCTTCGGCTCAGGTCATGATCTCAGGGTCCTGGGATCGAGTGCCCCATCAGGCTCTCTGCTCAGCAGCGAGTCTGCTTCCCCCACCCCCCACCTCTGCCTGCCTCTCTCCCTACTTGTGATCTCTCTCTCTGTGTCAAATAAATAACTAAAAAAACCTTAAAATAAATATAAATAAAAATGAAGGGAATGAAGTTAGCTATCATGGTGGGTGACTATCTAATTTGCACCAGGCACCGTTCTAAGTGATTTGGATGCATCAACTCATACATTAGTTCTCACCATGATTCTGTAAGAAAAGGAAATGAAACCCAGAAAGGGTAGGTAATTCAAAGCACTCAGCTAGTGCCAGAGCCACAATCAAATCCAGACTCCTTATCTCCAGAGCCTACACTCTCACCTATTCTGTTCTCCCACTGTAGGAATATCATATAAAGATACTGATTAACCACCTAAAGAAAAAGCAACAAATTGAAAGTGATTCTTTTTAATTGGGAAAGTAGGTTAGCAGAGCCCTCGGGACTAGTGGATTTGTTTTAACCATTTGCGCTTGTTACTTTGATTTCTTTTTTAATTTTAAGAACGTGGAAGTCCCTTTAGAGCAGTGAGTAACAGCTCACCCCAATAATGGGCTGGTTTCTGGCACCACCATGTTCAATATGATGAGAGCCAGTGGATCATTACCCATAAGAAATCAGCCTGACTCCTGATGTGACAACTGACAGCATGGGAGAAACCTCGGTGGTTGATAAAGTAAGTTCTCTAAGAAAAGTGGGATGATAACATAGGTTCAATGAGAATAATCAGCACGAGTGCCACCCTTCCACAGGTAATATATATATATGGACTAGCCATCCCTCGCCCACTCCCACAGGCATCCATGGCTTTTCCTCCACTCAAAGGTAGCAAGACACCTTGGAGGAAAACGGAAATCCAGGGGCCTTCAACAGCCCCTACTCCAGAAGGAAAGGATGCTTCAGGGATGTTCAGAGCGGTACTCAATAGAGTACCCACTGGCGATCCTACCAAATTACATAGAGTAATAATGATACTTGATAATGATTACTTTGATCATGTTTAATTGGGCCAGGCTGAATCTGTGAAAGGCCATGAGTTCCTAATGTTAAAAGGAGAAGAGTTGAGACCAAGTGCACAAAAAAGGTAGATATAAAGGTAAAAAGTTCGTATGCAAAAAGGAGTTAGTATAATGGGGACTCTTTCATGGTTAATTAATCCTAATAAGAAATGGAGTCTTTTTTAAATAAAGATTTTAGTTATTTGAGAGAGAGCGCGCGAGCATGAATGGGGGAGAGGGACAGGGAGTGGCAGGCAGAGGGAGAGGGAAAAGCGGGCTTCCTGCTCAGCAGGGAGCCCAATGTGGGGCTCCCCAATCACCATCACCATTCAGATCCTGAATCACAGACTTAAAAAAAGAAAACACAGGGCCCCTGGGTGGCTCAGTTGCTTAAGTGACTGCCTTAGGCTCAGGTCATGATCCCGGAGCCACAGGATCGAGTCCCACATCAGGCTTCCGGCTCCACAGGGAGTCTACATCTCCCTCTGACCTTCATCCCTCTCATGCTCTCTCTCTCTCTCTCTCAAATAAATAAATAAATAAAATCTTTTAAAAAAAGAAACTTAGGTGTTAAAAAAAAATCCTATAGAGTATAGACTCACAAAACAAAAAAGTATATTTCACCCCATTTCCCTGGCAGTGACATCTTCCCTAACTATGGTCGTTCTCAAAGCAAGGATACAGACCCCGGTTCAAGTAATTGGATGATGGACCTCACTCAAACCGCCCTAGTTTCTGCCCACACTCACTGGTATGTCTGCATGAGAGTCTGAGGACCCATCGATTCACAGGACCCTCACAACACTCGAGACTGTTACATCCCTGCAAGCAAACTCCCTGGCACTCACCTTTTAGGGTCACCTTCCCAGGACTTCCCTAACTCCTGGCAACCACTGACCTGCTTTCCATCTCTGTAATTTTGGCATTTTGAAAATATTTGACAAGTGGAGTCACACAGTATGTAAGCCTGTAAGACTGGCATTTAAAAAACACACCCAGTATAACGGGCTTGAACCCCACCCAAGTTCCTGCCTATACAAATAGTCCTTTCCTTTCTGTGGCTGAGTGACCAGGCTCTAAAATCAGGCAGGACCTTGGGGACCCCTCCCAGCCTCCCACTGTGCCAGGATCCCCTCCAGAGCCCCAGACATGAGGGTTTCGCCTCCAGGAAGCAGCTTTTCCACATCACATTGCTTTTCTGCACAAACAGACCTACCTGATCATGGCTTCTCGCCTCTGCCCTAGTCTTTGGCTGACAACTCCTTCCCTGTCCCCTTCCAAAACATACACTGTGAACTTCTTTCCCTCTCGGCCTGTTGGGTGGGTCAGGCAACCCTGGGACTGCCCATCCCTTGTGGGCATGGTGGGTTCCCAGTCGGAATTTCCCCTGCACAAAGGGCAGAGTCGAGTCACAGAGCTGAAGGCAAAGGACGGATATTTGCAGAGTACTGCAGTGGACTGAATGGTGGTCCCTAAAAGATACATGCATGACCTCATGTCTGCAATCCAATAACTGACATCATGTAGAAAAACCTGTCTTTGCAAATTCTTTAACTTAAAGATCTTGAGATCATCACTGAATATCTGGTGGGCCCTAAATCCAATGACTAGAGTCCTTACGAGAGACACCCAGAGGAGAGACAGCAGGGAGTTGAGGGGAGAAGGCCACGTGAAGGCAGAGGCAGAGATCAGAGAGAAGCCTGGAGTCGCCACAGCTGGAGGAAAGGAGTTCTCCCCTGGATCCTCTAAGAAAGCTTGAAGCACCCAGAGTCGTCTGGTGCCTGGCACCTGGCTACCCCCAGCCATCATCTGCGGTTTCCTCCCCGGGGCCAGCGAGCACACCTGCACCTGTGCAGAGGCTGAAGGAGTGGGCAAATGGAAGCCCACCACTTTCTGTAGCAGACAAGCCGGCCCCACAGTGGTCCCGGGACCCTGGTGGTGCAGAGGTAGGCTGCTTGGGTCCATGCCATAGCCCTTCTCTAAGGGATGCCTTTCCCTCTCCTCCCTCTTGCTCCTGCAGGGACCCCTTGTCTTCCTTGTCCTCGTAGGGCAGGTGCCTGCAAGAGGCCAGGTTCTCCTCTGCCTCTGCTAAAAGAACCAATGAAAGAACAAAAGTTTGGCAGCCTCCTGTTCCAATACCCACAGGCCCCACCACTGGACTCCCTTGGTCTTGCTTATGTACAACTCGAAATGAACCTCCAGAGGGCAGGCTTTGTCTAACAACTAAGGATGTTCCTAATTCAGCACCTAGATTTGGGTCCCTAAACCCCTGTCAAACACACAGTGGGTACTCAGTAACTGAAGTAAACGGAAGTTTTAAAAGACCCTCTTAGCATCCTTGCCCCTGGTCCAGTCTCCCTTTCTAGCTTACCTTTCCTGCACGACTGCCACTCCTCACCCCAGTCTGTGCCTCGGCCATGCTGCACTATGGGAAGCTTTTGAAGATGCTCAAAGGGTCACTAGGCTCAGTCAGTGAAGCGTTTGCCTTTGCCTCGTGTCATGATCCCATCAACCTAGGATCAAGTCCTTGCATTGAGTTCCCCGGTCAGTGGCGAGCCTGCTTCTCCCTCCTCCTCCTCTTGTGCTCTTTCCCCATCTCTCAAATAAAGAAATAAAATATAAAAAGAAGAAGATGATGCACAAAGTGGATGCCATCCCATTCAGGCAACCCGCTCCGGCAGAGAGACACCAGCAGACACACGGCTCGTAGCACGGTACTCTTTATTGTGACGCTCAGTGGAAAACATCTGTAAACCAGCTTACTGTAGTGGTGACAGCTGTAACACATGCTAAGGCACTTTTATTATATAAAAAAGGGGTGGGGCTGGGAGCTCCATTCACTCCTTTGTGACAGCAACTGGGACCTGAATTCAGAGCTTTTTAGGCATACGTAGCTTTCATATATATCTTCATGATTTGTTGAGTTTTTTTCAAAAAAGAAAAAAAAAGATGCCTTCTTTGCCATAAGTAAGTCTAAATGCAGCATATACAAAACAGTTAGGAATACAGGTAAATTCAGCAACCAGTGTAGACCAGTGTAGGACAAGCTACTCTCTTCTAAACATGGTTCCAAAGGAAAGGCAGTGATAAAGACTTGGAATTTTATCATTTATTATAAGGCGAGGGGAGAAGAAACCTTTTTTTTTTTTTGCTTTCAAACACATCCATGCAGATGGCAGATCTTTAAACCATACTGAGTCGACGGTGCAGATTATGTACCCTTGGGCCCCAGTCCTGGAGTAGATACAAGGTCGTGTGGGAGGGCCGCTGGCCCTTCGCAATGCTCTGGCTGTCAGACCTGGGACAAGTCCCTTAACCATTAAATATATTTGGTCCCCAAGAATGTTGGGAGAAGCCCCCGATGGCCTTCCCAGCGTGGCCCCGAAGCCCTGTCTGTGGGGCCCAGCAGCCCCCTGGTGGCAGGGGCCCGCTGCCCTCCACAGAGGAGGGAAGGGGGTCATCATTGCACTTGAGACACTCTGAAACAGGAAGGGGACCACTGTGGCGCTGCCCAGAGCGCGTGGGGAGGGACGGCTCCTTCCTTGCACCCCGCATTCTGTGCCCTGCACAGAGGGGGCAGCCCTGGGCCTGCCCTTACCCAATCACCCAGGGCCCTCGGGAGTGCGGGGCCAACGGGGCAGAGGTCGTGAGGTCGCCGTGTGTGATTGCCAACAGCAAAGGAGGAGGGGGAGCTGGTGGCGGAGGTGGGGGAAGGTGACAACTCTTCTGGGGTGCTGGGCTATCAAAACTTCTTAGTCTGAAGAAAAATAGATTCGTAGAAAACTCTCTTTGCCCATCCCCGGTGGCCTGCCCTCCTTGTCTTGTGCTATGTGGCAAGGGAGGGCCGAGAGCCTGCTGGTCACTCAGTTCCCAGGCCAGGGGCCCAAGACTCTGACTCTTTGGTATCGGGTGCTGGGGGTGGGAGGGTGCAGAAGCGGATGCAGTGGAGGAAGCCAAACACCCTCAGCAAGGCCTGGGGGGCGGGCGGGGAGGCGCAGGCTTGAGGTCTCCTGGCCTGGTGGGACTGGGTGGGGAGGTCACGGTCACGGCAGTCCCCAGAAGGTGGAGGAGGGTGCTGCGGGGGTGGGGGGTGCTGGAAAGGGGAGACGGAGTCATGTGGCGGTCTGTCCATCCGTTCCAGGCAGCAGGAGGAGAGATTACTCAGCAGCTTTGGCCTCAGCCCCATCCGCCTTGCCATCCACCTCCTCGTCCGAGCAGTCGCCAGCACCTTTCCGGGCCATCCGGCGGGGCACGACAAACGGCAAGTCCCCTCGCCTGGGGACAGAGGCACAGGGTCAGCAGGGCCGGCCAGGAGGGCAAGTACAGCTGGCACCCCTCCAAGCCATCTGTAGACGGACACCAGGCCCCAGCGCCCTGGGCAGTGGGCCAAGAACCGGGGAGCCTGGAGAAACACGGGCTCCCACTTCATTCCAAATCACCAGTGAGAAGCCGTGGGGAAGCCGGGGCTGACGGCGAGAGAGAGGCCCAGCAGCAGACGCAGTCACCCGCGCGAGACACACGCCAGCCCGCACACCCGGGCTCCGACGACGCAGCAGCGGGGCAGACGGAGACACGGGGACCGCACGTGGGACGGGACCCCGACGCCTACTCCGGGTCGCGCGCACAAAGCTATCAGCGACGGGCTGGAAGGCGGCCTCCTGTCGCCTTCACGCCGAAGGGAGAGAAGCAGCGGGAATCCCGGGAAAAAGAGCCTCTGCCTGCCCCGCCGGCTCCCCCTCCGGCAGCAACGCTCCGCGAGAGCGCACAGCCGCGCCTCCCCGCGGGCACAGGCGCCGTGAAGGCCGCGGGGCCGCCTCAGCCGGCGCCCCCAGGCCCCCAGCGCGTGCCGGGCCGGCCGGGCCCCCGCGAGCGGCCGCCAGGGCCCCACAGCCAGCCTGGAGCCCCTCCGGGCCGGCCTGGTTCCGCGGGCGGGGTTTTCCCAGAGACGGAGCGCAGGGCTCACCCGGGAGCCCCGGGAGCCGCACGGGCGGAGACGGCGCGGCCCCGGACGCAGACGGGGGCGGCTCCTGGGAGTTTCGTCTGAAACGAGCTTTCCGGCGCCCCGAGCTCAGGGAGGGGAGGCCGCGGCCACGGGGCTCACCTGAGCTTGTTCTTGAGGGTGCTGACCTCGCGGTTCATGGCGTCGGCGGTCTCTGTGGCGTCCTCCAGCTCGCGCTGCAGCTTCCGGCGGGAGGCGTTGGCCCGCTGGGCCTCCTCCTCAGCCTCCTCCAGCTGCCGCTTGAGCTGCTTCAGGCGGGCCGACGCCTTGTCAGCCTGTGGAGACCAGAAGTCGGGTCAGGCGCCACAGCCGGAGAGGCCCACCAGGCCCCGCCGCCTGGTGCACGCGCTCGCGCGCACGCACACGCTCCCACGCACACGCGCGCGCACACGCATGCGCACACACCTGGTCCTTGAACTGCTCGGCGTTCCTCCGCTCATCATCAACCTGCAGCAGCACGTCCTTCAGCTTCTTCTCGGCCCGACGGACCTGTTTGCAGGCTGCCTGGCGCTCCCTGCAGGGCAGAGAGGCGGCGGCTCAGAGACCCCGGCTCAGAGGGTCCGGCCACACCACACTACACCGGCTGGACGACCTGTCCCCGCGCCTCACGGGCATGTCCCCCACGAGGAAGCCCCCAGGCGGAGGCCGGCCCATCTCCACCCAACACCCACGACGTGTTTGGTCTCCTGCGGGGGACGCACGGCGACTACCCCATTTCACAGAGGAGGAAGTAGGCTCCGGGGAGGGGGGACACAGCCCAAGGAGCAGGTACGTAGCAAGGAAAGGGGAAACTGAGATTTGCAACCCAGTGTGACCTTCCCATTACCTCCAACGACACCCCAGTCTTGCTGAGCCCATAGACTAGCTGCCCAAGCAGGCAGCAACCGCCACCTCTGCCTGATTCAGGCCCGAGAGACATTTGTCCGAAGCCCCAACTCTAGAGGTGGGCCCATGGACTCCTACGCAAACTTAGAAGCCCCAATGGAAGGGATGAGCAGCCATCAGGAGGGGGACAACAGTCTCTGGGCCTCGGGCAGCAACAGAGGAGTCTGCAGGCTGAGTCCAGCGATGGGAAGGAACACCTACTTGGTCTCGTTGTCCAGCTGCTCCTCCAGCTGTGCGATCTTGGCCTCCAGGGCAGTGATGGAAGCCTTGTACTTGGACTTGACAGTGCCCTCCATCTCCTGAAGCTTGACCTTGAGCTCCTTGTTCTGGCGCTCCAGCTGCTGTCGCACATTCTCGTTCTTCTGGGCGTGACTGCGCTCGAGGTTCAGGTCGGTATTGATCTGGTCGATCTACAGGAAGGAAGGCTGGTGACCCCAGGAGGGCTGGGGCGGGGGTTCCCTGGGGCAGAAGCTGGGCCACTGGTTCCTCAAGAGCCTCAGAAAACACTAGGCCCTCGGGCCCCAAGTTCATGAGCTCTGGACCCTCCTAGAAAAAGGAGTTCCCCCACAGCCAGGGTCGAGAGAACGAAACCAAGGGAGACCTTCACAGGTGCCAGGACACCCTCTCCAAAGCCCAGCAAGCCCTAGGCTCCTGCCAGCATGGTCTCAAAGGAGCAGAGCCTGGTACGGAAAAACTCCAGGCGGCCCTGGCCCCACCCACCTGCAGGTTTGCCTTCTTCAGCCGGTCGTTCACCAGCTCCGTGTTGCCCTGTTCCTCCTCCAGCTCCTCCTCCAGCTGAGCGATGCGGGCCTCCAAGCGCCGCTTCTCTTCCAGCGCCAGGGCTCTGGGTGAGAGCGGGGAGCAGTGAGACAGGGCCTGTCCCAGAGGATGGGCACACCTGCCCTTAGCTCAACATGGCATGCCACGGCTCACCCTTTGCCACTGCTGTTGGCAATCTCGTCAGCCAGCTCATCCCGCTCCTGCTGGGCCTGGCGCTTGGCACGCTCGGCGGCTGCCAGTTCCTGCCATGAGAATGTGGACTGTGACCATCTGGGACACCCCAAAGTCCCTTGGGCCCCCCCTCCCATTCCTGGAACTCGCAGCACCATGCTCCCCCAGCCCCTTGCCCTTCCTCTCAAACCCCCTCCCAGGTCTGCCTCTTCCATGAAGCCCTTCCTCATGAGCCCCTCTGGCTTACAGGGCTGATTCCTCCCTCTGAGACCATGACTTAGGCACCTCATTTGCAAAGCCCCTCTCTCTAAGTGTTACAGCCAAGTCAGAGTGGGGAGGTAGAGGTAAATAAAAAACTGTCCTGTGCTAATGGGATCTGGTCCCTCTGCATTCTGGGGAGACCGGAAGTCGGGAGGACAAGGATGGGAGTTTGGGTGAGAGCACAGAGTCTGAAAGCCAGTTGGGTAAGGTGGTCCCAATAGAGAGCCACACTTGATCTCAGAGGGAGGGCTGACCCCAGGCCCAGGCTCGAGGGCACAGCCATGAGGACAGTGTGGACGAGGACATGCCCAGACACCCAGCCCCAGTAGGAGCACCAAGTGGCCCATTAACCCCAGGCTGAAGACCGCCTAGAGCAGAGGGAAGGCTCTAGCGATACACCTCTTGTGTGACAGACAAGGCAGCAAGGGGGACACGTGGTGCCGGAGCATTTGGGAAAGCGCCCTCCCCTTGCCAGGCGTAAACACTCAGCAGGAGGTGGGGAGTACCAGGAAGCTTCATTTCATGCAAGGGAGCTGGCCCCTATTTAAATAGTGACAGTTTAACTCAAACACACAGTTTAGTCACACCAGGAAGCCCAGCTACTTTACGAAACCCTGCAGGGACTTCTTTCACGAAGCCAAACCCACCCCCAACCCACTGCTGAAGTTGGCCTGTTGGCTGCCAGCTGGGCCACTGGGCGGCCCAGCCTGGCTGGGCAGAGGCCGTAGGCTGCCCCCTGCTGGTGCCCCGAGTGCCCTCCTGGGGCCTGGCCCACCTCCTGCAGCTGGATCATCTCGGCCTCCATGCTCTTCAGCTTCTTCTCGTTCTCCTTGGCCTGAGCCAGGATCTCCTCTCGTGATGCACGTGTGTCCTCCAGTTCCCGCATGTAGTCCTTCATCTGGGCCTGGGGTGGGCAGGTGAAGCTTGGTACCCCCCACAGCCACCACCCCACCCTCAAGACCTTGGGCTGCTTTCAGCCTGCTGCCACATGTAACCAACTTAACAGTAAAGGGCATAATAATGACACGGATCTTTTTAATCCTTATCATTTTCACACGTTTTTTGACCATCGGGTTTTACAAAGCACACCTTCGGCAGTGTCAGTCACCAGCTACCCATCAGCCCGAGCTGTAATCTGGGCTACACTTTTTACAACGTCCTGTTGACCCAAATGCAGCAGCGCTCCAAGGCTGCTCCCTGGGACACCAGCTCCTCCGGGTCCACACCCACCTGCCAGGTCAGCCCCCACTATAGGGAAGAAACACATTTCCTTTGTTCTCCTGTGATTGGTTCTAACTCTAAAGATCTTAGTCAAATAGGTTTGTTTCTTTTTTTTCTTCTATAGATAAATCCTCAAGTGGGACTCCTCAGGCCAGATGGTAACAGGGACAACTGCCTTACGACCTCACCGACAGACCCTAAACTTTTTCTTTCTGTGGCTGGGTTTCGGTGTGCCACGTGGCTTCGCAGAGCTGTTTTTTAAAATTTATTATCTTTGGGGCGCCTGGGTAGCTCAGTCTAAGTTAAGCATCTGTCTTCAGTTCAGACCATGATCCCAGGGATCAAGTCCAGCAACGGGCTCCCTGCTCAGTGGGGAATCTGGTTGTCCCTCTGCCTCTGCTCCTCCTCCCACTCGAGCTCTCTAATAAATATACAAACTCTTTTAATAAATAAAGAGAATCAAATGAAATTTGTTATCTTTCATGTATCCTGATGATCACAGAGTACTGTATGGACATAGTGATGAATAACTGTGTCATACATGTGAAACTAACGAAACACTATATGCTAATAATGTTGAAGTTATTAAATTTTAATAATACTAAATTTTAATAATAAAAAACATATAAATAAACAAGACCTATGATCTTTACTTATTGGTGAAGTGAGAATTTCCCAAGTGTGCATTCTGTGCTGTGGGCTGCAGATGGGGTCTATGCTCACCTCGGAAGCTTCAATCACTGCCCACTAAGGCTGTATGGGGTCGGGACCTGGGCCATGACCCCAGGCCATGTCTGGTTTACTCTGGAATCTACCACCAAGTACTACATCCCTACATCACTGTGTTTCTAGGTTTATGTGCATTTCCTTGCTTAACACACACAAAATCAACGATCTTAGTGCAAGTTTCTTTCTGTTCCAAGACTGAGGGCATCCTAGTCGGCCATGGAGAGGAGAGGGTGGTGTTCCTCGGCACTTGTCAGCCACCGACTAGTGCCCAGTCCCTGCCTGAGCCCAGGTAGCCGCGCCCCGCATGGCCCGTGGCCTCACCTGCAGTTTGCGCAGCTGCTTGATGGCCTCATCTCGGTTCTTGTTGGCAGAGTCGATGTGGGCCTCCAGGTCTTTCAGGTCCATCTCCAGCTTCTTCCGAGCAGCCACCGCCATCGAGCGCTGCTTCTTCTCATCCTCCAGTTCTGCCTCCATCTCCCGCACCTGGGGGACAGGCTAATGGCTCAGACAGCAGCATCCACACCCAGACCCTGCCCCGCTCTGAGCCCAAGCCAGGCTGCACAGGGCCTCCAGGATCCCATGAAGACTACGGGCCATCAAAGAAAGGGTCCCTGACCCTGGAGACAGGCGACTGGAACCTGAAGGAGTGGAGGAGGAGCCCGACACAACCCAGGGGGAGAAAGGAGAAAGAAGCCTGCCAGAAACGGGGGTGAGCGTGGGGGGCCGTCCACACCTGTCTGACCAGCTGCTTCTTCTTCTCCTCACTCTGCTCATCGCGGCCCTGCAGGTCCCGCTCGAACTGGGCCTTCATGGCCTGCAGGTTGACCTCCAGCCGCAGCTTGGCGTCCTCTGTGGCCTGCAGCTCATCCTCCAGCTCCTCCAGCTGAGTCTTCATCTCCTCCACCTGCTGCTCCAGGGCCCGCTTGGACTTCTCCAGCTCGTGGACCTGACCCCGCCGAGGGAAACCGAGTCAGGAGCTGAGGAATGAGGTCCCCGACGTCCCCAGCCTTGGTGTCCGCTCAGCCCCTAGTCCATGGGGCTGTCCCCACTCAGCCCTCCCCAGAGCCAGCCGCCGACCCGGTACTCACGCTCTTGCCGACGTCATCCTTGGAGCTCATGAGGTCCTCCATCTCCGTGCGGAACTGCTTATTGAGCCGCTCCAGCTCCGCCTTCTGCTCCATGGCCTCCTCCAGAGCCCGGGCCAGGGACAGCGCCTTGGTCTCCTTCTCCCGGGCCTCTGCCTCTGCCCGGTCACGCTCCTCCGCATACTTGGCTGAGATGGTCTTTTCCTCTGCCAGTAGCTGGGGGAGAGGTGGTCACTATGAGCCTCCAGCCCTCAGGTGAGCAAAGCCTCCACACCCATACTCCTTGGGGACTAAGGGTCCTAGGTGCGGGTCTAAGGGGAGGGGACCAGGCTGTCGCCCAGGTTACTTGGCGGGCCCCAAGTGTGGCACATGCCATGTAGCATGTCCTTGTAACCAGACTAGGACAGAGATCACCTCTGCCAGCACCCTGTGAGGCCAGTTTTCATCATTTAACAATCAGCACCCCTTCCCTGAGAACGTACACGGAATGTTTCTCCCTCAGAACTAGAAAAAACCCTGTTCTCCTGAACAACCAGTTGCTGTTTTCCTTAAAAACCATGTCCATCTGGCTGTTTAGAGGCCCACCTGTCGCGCTCGTCAAGGATGCCCATTTATGTTCAAGTTCTTGGGTGTCCACTCTCCGTGCAGGCCCACCCGCGGCCAGACCTCATCACCCCATCTCCCCAAACCTTCTGCCGATACCTCTTTATTCCCCAGCCCCATTTCTTAAACAGTGAGGATCAATGTTCTAGACTTCGCCAGCACCTTGCAGGGGTGCAACTGCGGACAGCAGCGAGGAGAGGAGCGTGGCGGGATCCGGTGCACCTCCACCCCCAGCAACATGTATGGGGCTACACTTGACCAGTTTGCCTGAACTGTCCTACCCCACTGTCTGGATCTCTCCGTAAGGGGCCCCAGAGCTTTTGGAATGAGGCAGAGGTAGGATGTATCAATAAAAATCCTATATCACAGGGATGTCATTAGGACATGTGCATACTTGACGTTGGGGTTTTGAGTTCAAACCCCATGTTGAGAGTAAAGAAAAAAAAAGTCCTATGTAAGAGTCCTATGTAAAAGTCCTATGTAAGACCATCTGAAAGATGTCAGACGTGGGAAAGGGGAAGAACACCCTGCTGCAATGGGGAGCCCTGCCCTCCCCAGCGAGGTGTGAGGTGACCCCAGCCTCGACGCCCCATGGATGTGCCTGACGGGACAGGCCCGGGGGGCAGCCTGGCCGCACCCACCTGGTCGAACTTCTTCTGCTTCTTCTCCAGGTTGGAGGCCGTCTGGCGTTGGTGGTCCAGGTCCACGAGCAGGTCGTCCAGCTCCTGCTGCAGCCGTGTCTTAGTCTTCTCCAGCTTGTCATAAGCGGCCACCTTTTCCTCGTAGCGCTGGCCCAGCCCCTCCAGATCCTTCTGGAGCTTCCTCTTGGCTTCCTCCGCGGTCTCCAGGCACCCCACGCCATCCTCCATCTTTTTCTTCATGTCCGTCACCTGGGCAGGGGCACAGAGTTAGGCAGACGGCCCAGGTCCAGGGCAGGGGCAGCCAGCTCGCACGCCATGAGCAGAGGCCCAGTTACGGACATGCCCCTCTTCAGCTGAAGTGAGAGAAACAAGGTTTCTGCCGAGGGCATCTGCCTAGTGCCTGCAGCCCTGGGGCGGCCTCTCGGTCAAGATGTACACCAAGCCTCTTGCTTTCCATTGTCCTATATCATCCTCCGACATCGGTCTCTTGCCAGGGACAGAGTCTGTCTGCTGCAGGCAGGAGATCTACGGGCATCAATCCTGCAGCCCCCTTCGCACTCGGAGCCAGAGCTGCCACACCAGCCACCAGCTACTCCCACCCAGACTGGAGCACAGACTACACCCCTCTCCCGAGGAGGCAGTACAGATCTCCTGGCTGGCCGCTGAGCCCTACATGAGATGTAGAATGCGACTCTTAATCTATTTCCGGTTATAGACCCTCTGACGGTCTAGAAAAAGACTGTGACCTCCTTATAATGGTGTTTTAATGAGCGTGAGATGCTAAGATCAGCAAGTACAAAAATACAGAAAAATGCAGTTGCTGGGTACTTCTTTACACTGTGACACAGTGTCCATGTGCTCCCTTGTCAGTGTGTCCGGCACGAGCTCCCGAAGCGACGGGCCCACCGTGATGCCCCAAAGCTCGCCACGGCTCAGACACAGCGATCTGTGGTTTCCTTCACACCTCATGTAGTGCTGCTGCCTGCCTCACAGCCTACATGTGTGATCGAACACCACGCTGATGTCAGCCTGACTAGTGGAAAACACAGACAGAACGTCTCCTCCACAACATGTACAGACCCCTGAATTCCACCTGAGACCCTGGCTAGCAGCTCTGGCTGGCGAGGGCAGAGCTTCCTGAGATACAGCGCCCGGGCGGACTCTCCCCAGCCTACAGACTCCCCGCAGCAGCTCCCGAGTCTCAAGGGGGTAGCGGGGCACCCAGCAGGGGAGCGGTACCGAACCTGGGCATGGAGGGTAGCGATCTGCTTCTCCAGGTTCCGCTTGGCCTCCTCCTCCTCTTCCAGCTGCTCCCTGAAGGAGTTCTTCTCATCCTCCATCTGCTTTAGCTTGGTGCTCAGGCTCAGCTTCTGCCGGTTCTCCTCCTGGAGCAGCTCCTACACCGAGACACGCGGGACACCGGGGCTCAGGGCCAGAGCCTTGCAGGCCCCACACCCTCCACGGGAGGGAGGAGCCGGTCCCTCTGATTTGGAGGACAGCTGCTACAGACCTGGCCGGGGGGAGCAGGAGAGAGGAAGGGCAGAAGGACCCGGAGACCCTATAGATACGGGGGAGGATGGGTCATCGGAGGAGTTGGGCCCTGCTGCCGTCTTTACCTGTGTGTCCTGTAACTGGGACTCCAGGGCGGAGAAGTCCTTGGTGAGCTTGCTGGACTTGCTGTCAGACTGGGTGAGAAGCCCCGTCACGTTGTCCAGCTCAACCTGCACGGGGACGGGAGGGAGAAGGCCCATGAGTGCTTTGGCCCCACCTCAGCCGTCAGGCCAACCCAAAGGCCTCCCTGAAAGGGAGCAGGGGAGGAGCTCTGGAGATCCGGGCCAAGACCGAGTCGCGGCAGCAGGCACCCCTGCCCGGGGCCCGGGACGCAGCGGAGGCCTCACCTGCAGCTTGGTGACCTTGTCGGCCAGCTCCGTGCGCACGCGCTCGCCCTCGGTGAGCTTCACCTGCAGCTCCTGCAGCTGCGCCTCGGCCTTCTTGCGCTTGTGCTCAGAGTCCCCTTTGCCCTGCAGCAGCACCTTCACCTCGTTGGCCAGCTCCCCTCGCTCGTTCTCCAGCGTCTGCTTCGCCTTCTCCAGGTTGGCTTTTACCTGTGGGGATGCAAGCCACGAGGTGGGAAGGGGCAGTGAGGCCCTGGAAGAGCCGGGAGAGAGGAGTCTGCTCTCTCGGCAGCAACACCAGCGGGCCAGCCTGGGGGACACATGCAGCCGAGAGCCTCCGGCCGGACGCTCAGGCCTGACCGGCACTCCTCACTTGGCCGGACGGGACACACAGCCCGCGTCCTCAGCTTAGCAATGGTCCCTGCCCAGCTCAAGCATAAGGATCTTATGGAAGGAAGACTTTAGCAGTATCAGAACACCAAGAGAAATAATAGCTGCTCAGTCAGGCTTCCAGTAAAGCCTCTGTGAAATATGTGTTCTGAGTGATGACGTGATGATCTTCCAGAATATCTACGAGTGGCGTGTATAGAATCCACTCGACAGTCCCATTCTGCTCTCCACTGAGCTGGTCACAGAGTCATAGATGTGTGTCAGGGGGCTGCACACATGACGGGGTATGTTGGGAAAGGAAAAGCTGAAGGGTAAGGTAAGGCTTCCACCAGAAGGGGCCTGGATGGACAAGGCACGCCTCTGAGAATATTGTACAGGCCGTCACGTGCAAAAGCCTTTGACCTCTCGGGCTGCATGCTAGGGGCCACAGCAGGCAGAATGTGGTCTTGGAGAACTGTCTGGCCCAGCCCCTGCCTGAGACCAGCAGGATCAATATCCCAAGGCTTCCCACCAAGACTCCAGCTGAGGACGTGGGGGTGCTCCAGAGAAAACCTGGGGCCCTCTGGCACTCGGCACCAGGCCACTCCAATTCATGGGGGCTTTCTGGTCTGGCGGGTCCTGAACAAAACACTAACAGTCATTCTCAAACAACTTGCTGAGTCTTTATCGTTCACTTGTTCACGTGCTTTTACCTGTCATCAACTCCCAACAGTCAGGGATTTGCATGAGACAGACCTATCCTTCGCCTCCTCTACAGATGGGCAGACTGAGGCACAGAGGCAGCGACTGGCCTGAGTCACACAGCTGCTTAGGGCTGGAGCCTGGACTTCGACCCAGGCAGCTGGTACTGGAAGCCACTCTGCTCTGCAGGCCTGGCCCAGGCCTGGCCCACCTCCAGGAGGACTCTGCCCCGCCAGCAGCCCAGTGCCGCCCGCAGTCACGGAGCCCGTCCCAGGGAAGCCCACGCACCCGCTTCGTCTGCTCTAGCTGCTCGGCCAGCTCCTCCACGGCCTGCGAGTGCTTCTGCCTCATCTCCTGGATCTGGGCCTCATGGGTCTTGGCCTCATCCTCGAGGGTCTTCTTCAGAATGTTCACTTCCTGTTCGCGTTTGGACCTGTAAAGAAGCACCCTCAGGATGGAGGCCAGGCCTGGGCGTGCTGCCGCCCTGGGCTCTTCTCCCCAGCTGCAAAGAGCCTGGCAAGAGGCGCCGGCCGCCCCAGCCTTGCTGCCCAGCCATGCTCCCTTCCAGGCCATGAATCCTCCAGCCCAGGCTTGCAGACGCTCTCTGAATCTGGGAGGATTCAGGGCTCACCCAAACTCCACAGCAGTTTCTTCGACCCAGGGAAGAGCTGCTGAGGGGGCCTCACCCTCCCTGCCCACTCCCCACTCCCATCCTTAGCGACTTGGCCCCTCGGCTGCACAACGCACCTGAGCTCTTGCTGGGCAGCCGTGGAGTCCAGAGTGTCCTCCAACTCCGTTTTCAGAGCCTCCAGCTCCTCCCCGAGGTCCCGCTTCTGCTTCTCAGCTTTATTTCTAGAAGCTCGCTCCGATTCCAGGTCCTCCTGGAGCTCAGAAATCTGGGATTCCAGCTCACGAATCTTCTTTAGGGCCATATTCTTCTGGGTGGCTTCTTCCTCCACTCTGTCGAAGAGACCAACATCAGGAGGCTCTTTCCACCTCAGGGAGCAGAGCGTGAAGAAAAGGCCTTGGAGAGGAGCAGCCAAAGCTGCTTCTGGAAATCGTCACCATAGGCCTCAGGTGCTCCTCTCCACAGAAACATATCTGACGCTTCCAGAAGATTTAAAAGCAAAACCACTCTGAGAACTGAAAAACGTCATAGAAGAATCACTTCAGGGCGCCTGGGTGGCTCAGTGGGTTAAAGCCTCCGCCTTCCGCTCAGGTCATGATCCCAGGGTCCTGGGATCGAGCCCCGCGTCGGGCTCTCTGCTCTGCAGGGAGCCTGCTTCCTTCTCTCTCTCTGCCTGCCTCTCTGCCTACTTGTGATCTTTGTCTAATAAATAAATAAAATCTTTAAAAAAAAAAAAAAAAGAAGAAGAATCACTTCATTTTCCAAACTGAAATTCAGTGCTTGAAATGTAAAAATAAGTAAATAAGTAAATGTTAAGTGAAAATTAAAAAGGAAATGAAACGCCGCCTGCACTGCACCATTACAGCAACTAAGGAAAACTACAAAGGTGCAGTACATACCCTGGGGGTGAAAATTACACCAGTGCAGGTTCGTTAATTGCAATTAATGTGCCCCCCCCGCCCTGGGGCTGCGAAGTGACACTGGGCAGGGCCGCATGGGGGAGGTGCGGGGCTGTTGGGGAACTCTGTGCACCTTCTGCTCAGTTTTCTTGTGACACTAAAACGAAGTTTTGGGTTTTTTGTTTTTGTTTTTAAAGCAGACCTATAACCAGAAAGTTTAAAAATGCGAGAAAGGAAGGCCTAGGGCACTGGGGATGACTTCTGGGGGACTAAAAAGGGACAGTGACGAAGCAGCCACACGCATGCCCTAACGGGACACGACCTATCTTGTTGCGCAACAGCTCCAAGAGGACAGCAGCAGCACAGCTTGCATGGCAGCAGGTGCCAGCAGGGTGGACAGACCCTGCTGTGGGCTATGGCCCTCACCTGGCCAGGGCGGCCTGCAGCTCCTCCTCTTTCTTGGCCAGTTGCATCTTGAGCTCGGCGATCTGGGCCTGCAGCTCGGCGATCTGGTCACTGAGGTCAGTGGAATCCCCCTCTAGCTTCCGGCGAGTCTTCTCCAGTTCCTGACGCTGCTTCTCCTCTCTTCGGAGGCGTTCTGAGGAACAAGCCAGGGGACACCAACAGAGCCCTCAGTGCCCACAGATTTTTTTTTCCACCTTTTTCTATTTTTACAAAAAATACTGAGTTTTTGTTCTAAAACATATGTGAGCCTTAAAAGATCACAGTAAGCAGACACTTGTACCCAAGGCTTGGATGAAGGAAAGAACACCCCCCGAGTTGCCACATCCGGTGTCACCCCAAACTATGCTGACCTGCCCTGCCAGGGACCTACGTTCCCCTGCAAGTTGTGTTCACGGCTCCTTTGTTTTCCTTTAAGTTATACCAGGTCTGCCTCCCTAAAACACAGGCTTCATTCAAGAACTTAAATTGTGTAAGGGAACATCCTGTATGAATTCTATACAGTCATTATGGGCGATCAGGGTCCAATGTATGGCCTTATGATTCCCATTAGGATGTCACTCAGGTAACCCCTTAACCTTTCTGTGCATCACCTGAACAAGGATAAGGAGACCACCTGACTCAGGAGGTTGCGAGGCTCGTGGGCATTGGTATTCACGACAGCTCCTAGCCCAGAGTCTGTGCTCAGTAAGGGTCAGCGACTCATTCCTCCACTTGCTTCTGTCACTCAACAGTAAAACCTTGAAACTGAGCAAGTTAAGGGTCAGTGCAACTGAGCTCCATGGACCAGTCTGGTGAATGGACCCCAGCGATCCCTGTGCCACTACTGATGGGCGTTCGGGTCGCGTTCACCGTGTGCCCTCAGGAGCATTGCTGCCATGCGCGCTAGCCCGGAAGCCCCAGGGTATGTGGCCAAGAGTGCTGAGTTGGTTGTAGGCACGTGAAGCTTCAAAGCCACCAGGCAGCACCAGACTGTTCAAGGCCACTACCAATTCCCACTCCCACTAGACATGTGTGTTCAGACTGTCCCACATCTCTCTTAACACTCACCGGTGTCAAACCTGAGCCCCCCTGTGTGTCTGCCCGCCCAATGGCTCTGCCCTCCTAGACCTGGATGAGGGAGAGAGTCCCTGGGCAGCAAGGTCCCTCCAGCACCTTACTTCCCCTTTCCGGCCTGACTCGCCTCAGCCCTTACAAACGTGAAGGGGGCAGGAGGGGATAGGAAAACCCTCCTGGTGCTCAGTCTGGACAGTCTGGGCCCTACACGCCAAGTGCCCTGGGCACACAGGGCTGCCCCGAGTCTCTGCTGACGGAGCAGTGGTTTTTGGCATGAGCTCGGAGCCTCCACAGTGGTCCCCTCTCACCTGTCCCTTTGCTACCTGCACGTCCCAAAAGACACAGACCTGTGTTCTACCTTGTTGTCCTCCCACAAGACAGGGAGACGAAGGCACAACTGGTCACCTGCCCCGAATCAAGCAATGGCCTCTCGTGCCATCTGTCCAGCCCAGCCCCGCATGGTGTGGCTATACGTGTGATTTAGTGTCGTCCCTGTGGACGCCCGTTCACTGTGCCCCCTTGAAGAGAAGAGAAACTGAAGCCCATGGAGATTACGGGAGAGCTGCGAGGTGACACAGCCGGTAAGCGGCAAAGCTGGGGTCAGACTTCGGACCTCTCAGGACGTCAATATTGTGCAACTCACGGCACACGACAAGAGAGAAATGCCGAAGTGTTCTAAGAGCCCCTCACGTGGGGGAATATCCATCCCCAGTCCAGCCAGTGCCCGGAGGCCCAGACACCCACAGGGACCAGAGCTGTCCCCAAGGTCTTCAGGGCAGTCGTTAGGGGCTGCAAATTACGAGCCTGCCTGCACGCAGTGAACACGAGACCAGCCCAGTGCTCCTGCTCCCGGCAGCAAGGTCCAGCTGGGGCCTGCAGCAGGGGCACTTCAGTCCCTGCCCGCTGCCTCTTACCCTCCAGGTCGGTGATCATCGCCTCGTGCTTGTTCTTCAGCTTGGCGAGGCTCTTCGATTTCTCCTCCTCTTCCATGAGATTGGTGGTAAACTCGGCTATTCTGTCTTCCAGAAGCTTCTTCTCCTGAGGGGTGAGGTGGGTCAAAGAGTAAAGTTAGTTGAGCACAGAACACTTTAGCACTCTTCAAAGTATAACTTGCCTGGACATTTAGGACTGAACCAAGGGGAGGACTCAAATGCTTGATTCACTAGGATTTTCTAGATCAAAGGGTAATCCTGAAAGGTCACCAGCTGGCACCTGGGCAGCGCAGGCGGTTAAGTGATGGACTCTTGGTTTCGGCTCAGGTCATGATTTGGGGTCCTGAAATCAAGCCCCAAGTCAGGCTCTACAATCAGCAGGGAGTCTGCCTGAGATGCTCTCCCTCTGCCCCTCATGGTCTCTCTCAGATAAATAAATCTTATAAAGAAAAAAAGTCACTGGCAGCCCTGAATCAGCTGGGTGGGCTTCCTCAAGGTCTACAAATGGGGGTGCCTAAGGCCTTCCTGGACCTGCGTCACCCTTTAATTAAACTCAAGTAAGAAAGACACAAAGGTGGCAGCCAGAATTGGGAAGGGGCTTCAGACACAATGACTCTACCGGCTATGTGCCCAGCCCCCGTCCAATGCGTGGGCTGTGACCTCCGCCTTTCTCATGCGAAAGCTTCTCCAAAACACCCCAGCTGCTCCCCCCACCTTCTGCTGCGTGGCTACCACTGGAGTCCTAATATTAACAAGTCCCCAACCAGGCTGACCTCCCAGGCCCAGAACTAACCGAACACCAACCCCCAGTCCAGGTATCTGAACTTCGTGTCACAGAGTCCACAAGCTGGCATCTTGCCACATCCGCCCGGGCCCCACACTTGGGCTTGGGGGGAGCCTTCTGACCCTTTCAACTGACTCGACTCTGAGCTTTTATCTGCTCACTGGATAAGACTCCGACGGGGACCCGACTTGGCTCTAAGAGAAACAGCCACTACACTGGGAAGGCTGTTGGAGAGCACCCGCGCCTCCACACTGAGCCACCACGGTGCCTGAAGCTCCTCGGAAACGGATGTGCAAGACCCCACAGATGGCTCAGCTGTAAGTCTTGCATCTTGCAACCTGACAGAGAGCTTTACCGAGAAGATATGCCAAACCTTGCCCTTGGGCCCCACTCAGTGGTGAGAAACACCCCATTGAGTAGGACGCTGGCATGCAGAGGCCACAGACAGGCAGGAGGGCCCGTGATCGCCAGACGCTGTGGCCGCAGGAGAGGGAGGGAGGCAGGTGCACCGGGATCCCGGAGCCTAGCCTGTTCCCAGATGCAACCCCCACCTCTGCCCACCATGTGGCTGGGCCCCCTGGGCTTCACCTTGGCCAGCTTGCAGTTCTGGTCTTCCATGATGATCTGGTCTTCCTCCAGCTTCTTCAGCTTGGCCTCGGTGGTCACCTTCTCCAGCTGCAGCTTCTGGCGGGCGCTCTCCTCCTCCTCCAGCTGTTCCTCCAGTTCCTACCGCGGGGCCGGGGAGACTGTGAGCGGGGAGCAGACCACACGGACCAACCCCACCCCACTGGTGGGCTTCCATCTTCACAACTAGGGCAAGCCGAAAAGGGAACCCGGCCCAACAGTGCGCTCGCTGCTTCTGAGGTGCATCCCCGAGCCAGCTGCCCCCCAGCAGCATGAGCCAAGGGCAGAGCCGATCGCCCTGGCTCCTTGGACGGACCACAGTGAGGACTGAGGGTATGAAATCAAACTGCCTGGGATCCCCCGTGTCTGACGCCCATGAGGACTCCCTGCCTGCGGAGAGGAGCTCTCCAAAGAGCGGCCTCCCACAGCCCCGGCGACTGCAGCCTCCTCTCTGGCTCCCGGGGCACTGCACTCCATCCCCTCCACCCCATGTCCTGCAGGCAGCACTACCCCTTCTTGGGAGGAGGAAGGGGGCTGACCTGGATGTTCTGCTGCATCTTCTTCTTCTCGGCCTGCAGGTGCTGGCAGCGCTCCTCCTCCTCCTCCACCCTGGCCTCCAGGTCATGGCAGATCTCTTCGAGCTCCTGCTTCTTGGCGGTCAGGCGGGCCCGGAGCTCCTCCGCCTCGGCACACAGCTCCGTTTCCGCCTGGAGCTGCTCCTGCAACTGCAGCTTCTCTGCCATGAGCTGCAAAGAGCATGGGGACCACGTGAGCCCTGGCAGCTCGGAGGTCCTGGCGCTCAGGCTTCCCCGCCCACCAGAACAGTTCCTGTCTTGAGGCTGCTGAGGCTCCCAGGCACTCCCCAAATATCGTGTTCCGGGTCCTTCACCATTACCCTGTTAGCCGTGCACCACCATCCCCGGTAAATGGATTCGGAGAGATTTACCCAACAACCAGGAACTCTCTGTCCCACCGGGCACCTCCCTATATCACAGAATCCCAGTGGGGTCTGTTTACAGGAACAGCAAAACCTCTCCGGCAACTCCCAATACGCCCCGCCTCCTGCTGGCCAGCAGGTGGCAGCACTGGGAGCGGCCGGCCCAACAACAGGCCAGAGCCCACAGACCCCTACCTGGGACTGGAGGGTCTCCATCTCTGTGAGCCTGTTCTCAGCGGCCAGCTGCTTCTCCCGGACCTTCACCAGCTCCTCCTCCTTGGCCATCATCTCCTCCTCCTGCCGGCTCACCTGCAACAGCGGCTTGACCTGGGAGAGATAGAGGCAGAGGCGCTTGGCTAAGGATACCTATTCAAGCCCTCACCTGCAAAGGGCAGGCTCGAGGGGCAAGCTCCCTAGAGGGATGGCCAAACAGAGCCACTGCGGGGGGAGAAGGAATAGGTACCAACACAGACCATCTTCCTGGAGATGGATTCGGTGCTGGGTGTCCGGGGCCTCTGACCCCGCTAAAATACAGGTCAGGGAAACCACCCGTGCGTGCACAAAGGTGTGGACAGCGTGTTCACATGGATGAAACACTAGGAAGGAGAGAAATACACACGACGGGGAGAGCGGCCAGATAAAACAGGAAGTGTCTCCAGGGGACAAGACGCTGACTTTTAAAAAATAATGCTCACGAAGGAATCCTAAATGGCAAATATACAACACAAGCCTGGTTACACAAGTCAGAGCTCAGCTAGGTAAGACTGCGTGAGTATGGTTTGTGAGCGGAGACTTAAAGAGTAAAAAAGCGGGAATAAACATGCAAACGTCGTCCTGGCACAGACACGGGCTTGGGGCTGAAGGAATCACGTGTGAACGTCTGTCTGCTTCTCTACACTCTGTGTTATTAGTTTAACTTTTCACAATGGCCACAAATTATCTATTACAATCGAAAGCAACCTGAACTACATTCCTGATGAAGGGATTTGGGGGGGGGGGGGGGCCTAGGGAAGGGAAGGCCTGTCCAGCTGGGAGCACCCCATGGCCCTGTGGCTGCTTGGGAGGACAGCACCCCCAGCACGCGCGGCCCCAGCGCCCAGGCCATCCATGCCAGACACATGCCAAAGTGCGCAGGGTCCAGACCCTGCAGGGCAGGCCCAGCCCAGGCTCACGTCGGCAGGCTCAGGTAAGGGGTGGGCAGGGAGGCCCAGGCTACACGCAGCTCCCTGGGCCCCAAGTCCTTCACAGAGGCCAGAAGGAGGCGACGGAGGCCAGCAGAGCGCTGGGGGGGTCAGGAGCGAGGGAAGCCCGTGGGGAACCCACCTTGGTGAAGAGCCGCCACCACTGCCAGTTCCGCAGCTTGAGGTAAGCGGCGCAGTTCCTCTGCAGGACCTTCATGGCCGTCAGCTGCTGCTGCCGCTTGGCAAAGGCCCTGGGGAGAGGGACCCCGTTAGGGCAGGAGACCACATAGCTCCAGCAGATGGGGGAGCCAACCCTTCCCCACCTGAGATGCCTCAAGGCACAAGTGCAGGGAAGGAGCCTGGCCTTGGGGGTGAGTCCTGCAGGTGAGCCCCCAGAAGGTGACAAGGACCAAGTCACCAAGTCTTTGTCCATCACCAAGGGACAAGTATGTTCACAGGGTGAAAGTCCCTTGTGGCTAACTAGCTCTGTGTCTAACAGAACTGCTCGTCACTTAGTAGACAGACTGCAGCTTTCCAGCTCCTTGCCACCCTCCAGTGGGGGCCTTTGGTGGAAAATAACAGCTCGTGTCCTGCAAAGGTGGGCTTAATGTGTCAACTTGGGGATAGGTGAGGACCCCATTTGTCCAAACACCACAAAGCTATGTTCTGTCTCCCAGGACTCCCAGCTCACACTGAAACACACAGCCACAAGCACAGACACAGGGGTTTGGAAGCCCAGTGTGCAACTGCCATAGCCACTGTCCCGCAGCAGGTGAGCCCTACTCCCGAGGAGAAGCTCCAGACTGGAGGACAGTCTCCTGTACTGGGAGCACAAGGGGCTTGGGACAGGGACCACTGGGCATCATCCCTACAACAAGGGACACCGTGAGGAATACTGGGAAGCACAACTTTGCGGCAGGCAAATCAGGCCCAGAGTCACCCCTTCCCTGCCCGTCACTTTAAACCTGAGACACAAATCCAGAAAGCAGGGGGCACAGAGCTCCAGCCCTGGCTAGCATCCGTGCCCCTGTGCGGCAGGAAAGCCAGGAAGCCAGAGCACGGGCAGGCCGGGCAGAGGTGGGCCCCTCCGAGAACTCACTTCCTGGCCAGGTAGCCCCTGCAGCAGGCCTGGAAGCCGATGATGACGTCCGTGATCTTCAGGTCCCGCTCCTCCTCCAGGTGGGCCAGCACGCCGGCCCGGAAGAAGACCTTACTCTGGCCGATGCGGTACAGATTGCTGTCCAGCTCCAAGGCTTTGATCTAGAGGGGAGCAGAGCGGGCCATTCACCACGTGCCACCACGGGGCCCTGAGAACAACGCTGGAGCCAGCGGGCCGTCCCAGCAGTGGCCACTTCTCCGCTGGGCAGCCTGTCCCCCAGAGCCAGAGAAAGGGGGGCTCAGAGATGCCGGAAGGAGGGGCAGGTGGCTTCCTGCACAGGGCAGGGTGACGCACCAGACAGCGGGAAAACACAGAACCTCGACATCAAAGGGACCAAAAGGTCTTCTCTCCTTCCACCTCCCACCTCCGTGCACTGCCACCACGGGCCACCCGTGCCCAGCCAGGCCACCCTCGAACCACAGGTGGCTGAGCGGCATCGTCACCGTCTCCAAGACCAGGACATGCTCCAGTTCAGGCCAAGCCCTGGACCAAACACTAATTAGGGGACCTGGGGCTTTAACCTCTAGGAGCCTGTGCTTCCTCAGCTGGAGAATGGGAACGATACTTTCTTTAATTAGGACAAGAGTGAAGAAATCAAGCAAATAATAGTGCCTCAGCCCCCGTACGGCTGTGAGATCTGAACAGGAAAGCTGAGCTCAATACAGGGCCACATGTGCTGCGGACGGAGCAGAATGAATGCCGTTACCATCATTGAGCGGTCTGGGTATAGTATAGGGCTCTCTTGTTAACCCACCGAGGCAGGGGCCCATCTGTCTGCCTGTCTGCCTAGGAGACAAGGACTGAAACACGACCTGAAAAAGGCAGAGCCTGGGATGGGATGAGTGGAATCCGAACTAGCTTCGGGGGTGTGGGGGGCGGTGGCAAATGGCCCCAACTGTCCTGGAGAGGCCCTGGGAGGAGCAGGGAAGGACACTGCAGGTGGAGTCACCACGGGCATCTGCCCTCCCTGCCCCACCCCTAGCCTGGACAGCCTGGAGAAAGGCTGGCCCACGCACCCTCCCCGTCAGTCCCCGGTCCCCCCAGCTGGTGGCACTGCACAGCAGGGAGCGTTCTCCTCCCTCCCGCCCCCCCCATCACCTAATGCAGAGCTTCGCACAGAGGTGTCTACTTCTTCCTTCCCTCTCCTCTGACAACTCCCACCCCATTCTCTCTCCGCTTTGGAAAGAACACAGAGGAAAGACAACAGGAGGCAGGGGCAGCCCACCCTGACCGCCTGAAGAACAACACAACACCAATACAGTAGGACACAGAACAGAGGGCATCCGGCCCCAGCTCCACCACTGAGTCCCCAGGGGCTGTCGTTCATCCCGACACACTGCTGCCCAGCAGGCACTGCTCGAGGGGCTGAGAGGAAATGTCCAGAAGCACACACTGTGGGGGCCTAGAGCCGTGCTCCGGGCTGGCTGCCTTGCTGGGGGGCTTCCCTTGCCACCCACACTGGGTGTGACGATCCCAGGAGACACGAGCAAGAAAGCACCAGACTGGACCCCAAAGGAAGGGACCGGCTCCCACCAGAGCCTGCCGTGACCAGAGCATTAGTCTCCACACTGCCCAGTCCCGCACGCCATCTCTGACCAGCCCAGGGCCAACAGGGCCGCCGAGAGAGGCCCCGGCAGAATCAGGACTGCGTCAGCGCAGAACAACATAGCGCAGTTGTCATCCAGCGAGAAGGGCCGGGTCCAGGCTCGCAGGCACAGGCCATGCACATGCACACCCACCATCGGTGTCAGCACCCCCCACCCCCTGCCCCAGCAGGAAGCAGAGACAGCAGCTCTACTCACCATGAGCACGCAGGCCTGCTTCCCGTCCATGAAGCCCTTCGGAATGGAATTCGGTGTGAGGATCTCGTATCTGAGGAAGAACGAGAAGCCTGGTCAGTCCACTCCTCACTTGGATTCCACGGGGCCTGGGATGCACGGGAGAGAGGAGGACCATCCCTACAGGATAGCACACACGGGGATTCCCTTCACGAGTCTCCCAGGGGAGGAAGACATTCGGCAAATGCTACCCTGCTCTCTCCTTAGGCTGAGTGACACAGACAGCCTTCAGGCGTTCCAGAAAGTGAACAGAAATTCACACTGAGCTGTTTCGGTCACACAAGGGCAAGCTTTAGGTTCGGCTCACCAACAGCCAATGGCCCAGTGTCCACATCTGTCCCCTTTCCCCCAAGGCGCTGCAGGGGCCTCTAACAAGTGGGACAGTCCCAGAAACAGAGCCGCATCGGGCCAGCAACTGGCACTGAACATAGTTATGACGCACACAGGACCGTGTCATTGATGTCCTGCTCTGCGCACACGGCAGGAAGCCACAGTGCTCTGAAACCTCCACTTCCACAAAGTCCCCTGAACACCCCCGTCTTTGGCTCATTCCTCTTTAATTTCTCCTCCAAGATGCCTGGGCAGAAGCAAGCAGTACCAGGGTCCCCAGTCAAGAGCAGTGACAGCCAGCAAGGTAACAAGACAGAGAAACCCCTTGTCATACAGAGGGAGGCACAGAGAAGGAACGGGAGGAGCCAGCCAGACCCCCGCTCCACGGGGATGAGGCAACCGCTCCCTCGCCCACGCAGCCCGCCATGGGAAGGGCAGGCCCCCAACCCCGGCTCACCGCTGCCGGAACTCCTGGAAGACCACCCTGTTGGGGAAGCCCTGGCGGCAGATCCGGATGCCCTCCAGGACCCCGTTGCAGCGCAGCTGGTCCAGCACCAGGTGGGGATCCAGCTTGCCAGCCTGGAGAGGGAGACAGACAGGGTGGTCTCACGTCAGCGCCTGGTGTGGACGGAAGGAGGCAGGGCAGGCCCCTCGGGACTCCGCGGGGTAAACGCCCCGGGGGGTGGGAGTCCCGGCAGCCTGCAGGCACCCCAGCAGAAGGCAGACCACAACTATAGCCCGTGTGCTCAGGGAGCCTTGTGCCGAGCCGCACGGGGTCTTTGCCGGGGCTCTCAGTGTGTGGTGGGAGGCAGGAGGAGCACGTCTGCTCAGGGAGACAGACGGGGCCAGGCACCCGCACCTTCTTCTCGTGGTTGGGGATGATGCAGCGGACGAAATTGGGGTTGGTGTTCCTCAGTGTGGCCATCAGCTTGGCCAGCTGCTCCTTGTAGAGCTGACCCACGGTCCGGAACATGCCCTTCCGTGTCTTGAAGGCCCCGGGCAGCGCTGTCTCTGACATGCCGGCCACCTGGTCCAGACCAATGATGCGGTCCACTGCAGAGACCACCCAAAAAAGCCCATGAGTGCCCAGTGGTCCTAGTGCGGGGGTGGAGGGACAGGAAAGAGACAGACACCTGGACAGAAGGAGAAGAAGCTACAGAACAACAAGACCGTGTCTACTTAGAATCTACAGAGGGCAAAGGTCAACTCCAAACATTCAGCAAACTTGACTTTACACAAGAGGCGGGAAAGGGCAAAGGGTTTGGAGAGCCTGCAAAGCCACGGCAGGGGGTCCACAGGCTAACCCCACAACCCCCCATTCTCATCACCCTTCTTCAGCCCACCGTGCAAGCTAAGCTCCTCTTCCCAGAGAGATGTAACAGAGCCGCAACAGGATTTCAGGGCAGCGAGCCTGGCCACTACACTAGGCTGGCTCTAGGGAGGTGTTAAAACTTGACCTGTAGGACCCTGCAGTTCCACGTCCCACTAAGAACAACGTAACAAAAGAACAGTACCCTGAAATCACACTGACCTTTCCTAAGGGCAGAGGCTGGGAGTTAGAAAGTGGGAGCTGTTAAGTTACCTGCCATGGTTCTTAGGACTCTGGGAGATCCCTTCACTGTCTGGGGGCCTCCCGTGCAGAGCCCCCTAAACTGGGGACCTAGGGCGCCTGGGTGGCTCAGCCAGTTAAGCGTCTGCCTTCAGCTCAGGTCATGATCCCAGGGCTCCCCTCTGCCTGCCACTACTCCTGCTTGCGCACTCTCTCTCGCTCTGATGAATAAATAAAATTTTTAACAATAACTATAAATAAATAGGTAGGTAGGTTGGGGGCCCAGAGCAGCACACGGTGTCAGGAGCGAAGAGGTCCCAAGGAGTCTGCAGACCCCTGCCCACTCTTGTGTCTTGCAAGGTCTCCGAGCTCATAGTTTTTATCATCTCACACGCCCTCCTGGGACACTGCCCTTGGTTGGCACTGTGGCGCAGGCCCAGAGCAATGAAGGAACCACGTCCTCCGCAGTGAAAGGAAACGAACAAGCAAATCCAACCAATGCGGCTGGTGACCGGAGGTCCATTTTAAGCAAGAGTCAACTTCAAGTTTGAAGCCTTCTGCGCTTGGATATAAAAGCTAAGGACTCTTGGGGCACCTGGGTGGCTCAGTCGGTTAAGCCTCTGCCTTTGGATCAGGTCATGATCTCAGCGTCCTGGGATTGAGCCCCGCATCTGGCTCTCTCCTCAGCTGGTAGCCTGCTTCCCCCTCTCTCTCTGCCTGCCTCTCTGCCTACTTGTGATCTCTCTCTGTCAAATAAATAAATTTTTTAAAAATATTCAAAAAAAAAAGGCTGAGGACTCTGAGACAAAGTCTGTTTCCTACTCCTCTGTGGCCAGAGCTCTGAAGACAGCAGCAGGAGCAAGGACAGACCCGCAAACTGGTCCATCAAAGTGGGAGGCATTCTGGACCTTGTGTACCCAGGGCCCACCCCACTAGCTAGCAAAGGCTTCCTGGGAGTGGGAGGCTTGTAAAGGCTGCTCAGGGTGCTCAGAGGAAGGGTGAATGTGCCCCCACAGAAACCGGCCGTTTCAGGGGAGCATGTCCTGCCCCCTGGAGGCTGGGCCCAGAAGGAGCAGAGCCTCACCAAGAGCGCTGAACTAAAGCACAGAGGCTCTTTGCGCACGCGCATGCGCACGCGCACGCGCATGCGCACGCGCGCACACACACACACACACACACACACACACACACACACACACACACACAGTAGGACACACAACCCCTGAACCTCATGCTGAGATGCCCACAGCCATCCAAGCAGCAAGACAGCACCCCCTTTGGAGAGGGGGCAGCTCTTAAGAAGAATATGAATTTTTATGCTGGATTTTCCCCCCTTTCCAAGATCGAGGTGGAGAGCCTGCCCGCAAGTGGGGGACAGAGAGGGGACAGGGGCAGTCAGGCAGGGAGAGCCAAAGGGCAAGAACACTCAGCAGAAGCGCGTCGCACCGCACACGAGGGTCAGCCCCCCAGGGGGCAGTCACCTGGTTCTAGGTGGAGAAAGGGAAAGCGCTGATAGAAATAGGCCCTCTGAGTGCTCTGTAGTTCTGCAACAGAGAGGTTAAAGCAAAACCAGGCAAAGGGAGAGGAGGAGCCGACAGAAGCAAGGAAGAAGAATTCCAGAGCCACCGGCCTGCCCCGGAGAGGTGGAACCGCAGAAGGGTGTGTGATGGGGGACCAGTGTGCAGGGGATCTGGGCCACGGTGGCAGGCCGGGCCCTCGTCCCAGGACTGGTGAAGGCAGGCAGCCGAGGCCAGCCGAGGCCACGGGGAGGCAGGGGGCGGGGGGCAAAGGGCGTACCATCCTTCCACAGCTCCGAGACGAATTTGTCAGAGGACTGGTGCAGGAGCGTGGCGATGTTGTCGTTCAGCGGGTCCATGTTCTTCATCAGCCACTCATCGGCCTTGTAGTCCACCTGCGAGAGTTGGGGGCCCGGGTCACAGGCTGCTCTGGGGAGACAGGCGCTCCGGAAGCCAGCCAGCCCCATGGGTGAGGAAGTTTAAGAACGCGAACACCCCTCGACCTGGTATTTCCTTCTCCAAGAAAGGAGGGAGTGAAGAGTGTGGCAAGGCCGCAGCAGGACGTGCCCGTCAGCAGTGGGACAGGCGACAGAGAGAAAACTACCCACAACATGAATATCCAGCAACGGGGGACTGGCTGAGAAATTTAGGCTGTGGCAATATAATGGAATCCTATTTTATTTTATTTTATTTATTTATTTAATCGTAACATAAGTATAAAGAAAAAAATTTTGGCAGGACATAACCCAAATGTTACAATATTTCTTTTAATTAATAAAGCAAGGATTTTTGCTTTATCTTTTTAGGATGCCTGAGTTTTCCCTGAGCTTGTATTATTCTTATTTTCTGAAATACATTCTTAAATCCACTGTACTTTCACAGCAAAGACCCCAGAACAAAACCCAGTGCAGGCCGCCTCAGGCCGCTTCAGCCTCCCTCTTCCGAACCCACAGCATGGCGCAGAGGTGACCACTGTCCTGGGGCCAGCACTCCTCTACCACCCCGTCTGGAGGTTCCCCCACAGGCGCCCATCGACAGTGCGGTGTGTGATGCTGGCTTCATGCTACCTCTGGGGAAGTGTCAACGCCCCCGACACTGAGTCCTGGTCGCCTGGCGCAGCCATTACGCCTGCAGCCCAGGCCACGTGGCCAGGTTCACCGTTTAGGCACACGGGCGGGCTTTCCATTGTGACTGGTTTTTGGCATGATAAATAACACTGCAATAAAAGCCCTGTGTGTGCCTCTACACGGGCATTTCTGACAAAGACAGAAGTGGGAATGCAGGCTCAGGGATGTTACCTGTAGGTAACTACAGAAACAGCACTGGTAGTTCGGGGTGTTTTGGTTTTTTTAATGGGTGTTTTTAAAGTCTCGAGCTGTGTGCCTCAGCAACCACAGGAAGCAGACAAGCTGAAGGCCGGGCCACAGGCTGCCCCTCCACACCGTACCCCGAGCAGTGGGCGGGGACCAAGTGTGGGGACCAGGTGTCCCTGGGGAGCAGAGCCATGAGAGCGTCAAGGCTGGCCTGGCCCAACTCATCCCATGTTCTGGCTGCACCTGGTAGAGCTTCCAGCAAGAACACAGAACTTGCTGAAACCAGCTTTATTCGAAGTCCAGAGCTCTGTGCACTTAGGACACCCCTCCTCAGGTCGGGACAAGAGCAATTTTGCCATTTTGTGGCTGGGCAGCCTTGGCCATTAACAGAGCTGTCACCCACAGTGGTGGCTCTCCACCAGAGCCACCATGCCCACCCCACATGTGGCAATGTCTAGAGACCTTCTGGTCACACCAAGGGAGAGTGCTAGTGACCTCTGGTGGGTAAAAGCCAGGAGTGCTGCTGAACATTCCCCAACACACATGACAGGCACAGACGCCACGACAGCGCAGCCCGAGAGCAGGCATGCGAAGGCCGAGCGGCTCTCAGCACAGGCTGTGCCAGCAGCCAAAGTTACATGAACTCAATAACTTTGTACAGCGGGGCTTACTGATTTTCCAGATGAGACGACCATGGCTCAGAGAGGTTCACTGACCCAAAGTGCCACCACTGACGAGTGGCAGGCTCTCATTCAAACTCTAGCATCTGCCTGTAGCACGGATCTCCCTTCCATGTCTAGAAAATGCACCTAACGACCAGACCACTGAGTACCAGTCTGAACGCCGTCCAAGCAGGCTGCGAGCTCCCCGTGCAACAGCGCACAGCACGGGGCTCTGCCAGCTGGGAGAGCCATGTGGATGCCAATCACTGCCACGACGGACCCGCTGGCCAGTCCCTACCCCCCACTAGCCCCCAGGGCTGCCCCGCCCCTTGGCGGGGACAGAATCATCTCCCTCCCCGCCCCCCACGCACGTGCAGCTGCGCGAGCTCGCCTCACCTTGCCTGCATAGTGCATGATGCAGAAGTCAGCTCTGTCCTTCAGTTGCTTGGGCTTCTGGAGCTTCGGGTGGCCACCCTGTTCCTGCACCACCTTCTCCACAAAGCTCTTGTCGGTGGCTTTGGGGAACCAACACTCCTCGTCCAGCAGGGCCAGGATGCCAGGGGGCCCTGCCTGGGAAAAACGCAGCACCCCACAGGTGAGTACAACCTGGGGACCCACCCCACCCATTCCCTTCATGAGAAGCCAGAGGTTCGGGTTCAGAAGCCCCAGAGTGTCAGCAGAAGGTGGTGACACCTGCCCCCACAGAGGGGGTGAAAGGAAGCATCAGCAAAACTCAACTCGGGAACTCCAGTCTGAGGCACCCATTTGGCTCAGGGGATATGGCACATGACTCTTGACCTCAGGGTTATGAGTTCGGGCCCCACACTGGGTACCAAGCCCACTTAAAAATTCTAATTTAAAAAGAAACTTCTGAGGTCTAGGCTGCGGCTGACACACTTTAACCAGATGGTTCATCAGAGTCCGTGCCCTGGAAATCACATGGTGGGTTTGACAGGTGTGTGCCATGGCCCGCACGCCCGGGGCACTTGGAGACACTGCCCCCCATAATGCGTATGCACCCCATGTGGCGAGAGCCCCAGCAACACGCTGGATTGACAAGGAAAACTGAAACGCTATGGAGCTTGGCTAAGCGGACTCCAAGGCAGATGAGGTCCTGCTCACTGAAAACCTCAACTGATTCAAGAAAAACTCATCACAGAAGTAAAATGCTTGACATTAGGCTCAGGAATCGTTTCAACCCCTGTCCCTGCCTTATCACTTCCAAATGCACAAGGTCCCTCCCAAGTCCTCCAGCAACTGGCATGTCAGGGTGTCTCCAGCTGTACCCATTTCCAGCAGCTCAGGACTCTGGGAACGAGAGAGAACCCAGACCAAGAAACGGCTCCAGCTCCATGAAGGAGCACATCCTGCCCAACCTAAAACACAAGCAGGCGACCCCAGCTGCTCTCCAGATACTGCTGCCCACCCACAGCCAATGCCAGGGGCCGGCAGCTCTGGTGCAGAGTTAGTCCTAAGGGGAAAGAGCAGATTCAGCACCTGCAACGGAAGCAGCATTCAACACCCTGGCTCTGCCCATGGCCACGGGGCAGAAGCACCTGGGGACAGGATGCTACAGCATAAAAGCACACCTGTTTCTCTAAGACAAAGACAGGTTTGTTGAGCCCACCCCTCAGGTAAACACTGGGTGGTCTCCCGGGACAGAAGACAGAATACTTTGGCACCAGCCACAGCCCCCCACTGGCCGGCAGCCGGGTGAGGCCCCTAGGCACCAGATTCAAGCCCGAGGGCTTATTCCTGCAGGTGGCACCAACACGGAGCGGAACCAGACACAACACCTCTACCCCATGTCAACGAGCAGCGGGAGGCGGGGCATGGGCCCCCCCTCCCTGGAGGGGAGGAGTGACAAGCTGAGGTCAGAGCAGGTCTGGCTCTTACTGGCTTCTCGATGAGGTCGATGCAGGGCTGCAGGTCGAGACCAAAGTCGATGAAGTTCCACTCGATGCCCTCGCGCTGGTACTCCTCCTGCTCCAGGATGAACATGGTGTGGTTGAAGAGCTGCTGCAGCTTCTCGTTGGTGTAGTTGATGCACAGCTGCTCGAACGAGTTCAGCTGCAGGGAGAGAGTGCGACGTCAGCCCAAGCTGCGGCCCCTTGGCGAGGCGTGGGGTGGGAGTTCAGGATGGACCTCCTCTGGCAGCTTGGTGCGGGCCCCCGGGGAGCCCAGACCCGCAGGCGGCCTTCCGTTACCAAACCCAGAGCAGGGGTTCCTCACTACCTGGGGTCCATGGACCTTTCTAGAAGTTTGGTAAAGCCTTTCTCAGAACAGAGTTTGAAAATGAATAAAATAGATAAACTAATGAAAAAGGAAAACAGTTAGGCTGAAATGTAATTATGAAAACTCTGTGCCACACGAACACGTGGTATTTCCTTATTAACAAGCACAAGCTGCGGGCTCCCTGACTTCCAGGAGGCTGAGGAAGACGAGCGGGAAGGACAGCACGTCATCTCCACAAACTGCCGTGGTGTGAAAGCGTCTGCTTCCCCCCGGAGACAGACCCTGAGCCCTGCTAGGACAACTGCGCTTTGTCAATTCTGCTCAATTCCCAATTAAAAGGAATGGCGTCACATCAACGAGATGTTAGTGACAAACAGAGGTAAATCCCCTGCCCACCGCCTCCCTCAGAGTTCACAGTCTCTCTCTGAAACCTGCCCGAGGCTAAGAACCTCTGATCTACCCCAAGTGTCACTTTTCCAGCCAGACCTCAGTCTCCAGGGCCAGACACAAGGTCTCCTCCAACACTCAATTAACAGTTGCTAGAAGAGTCCATCTGAGAAAGCACCTGCCTGTGCAGGCTCCCAGTGCACCCGCCAGAAGGTTTCGTTCTCGCCAGCACTGCCCGGGTGGGGGGTGGGGGGACGGGTGCTTGCTGGAGCTTAAAATACACCCAGCTGATGTGTCCTGTCTCCACGAGAGGGAGGAGCTGGCCCACTCAGACAGCCGTGGGACCGGAGGAGAGAAGACTCCTTGCCAGGGAGCGGGTGGCCCGGAGAGCACGGGAGGGGAGCTCACTTCAAAGATCTCGAAGCCAGCGATGTCCAGGATGCCGATGAAAGAGGCGCCCTGCCTCTTGGTCTTGTCCAGAGCCTTGTTGATGCGCAGCACCAGCCAGCGGAACATTCGCTCGTAGGTGGCCTTGGCCAAGGCCTCGATGGCAAAGTCCGCCTGGGAGGGGACACGCCCAGGGGGACAGAATGTCAGATGCAAGGAGCCTCTAAACCTTGTAACCCTTTGCTCCAGTCAATCCACCTGCACGGCTGTCCCCCAGAGAGACAGCCCTAAGGATAGGAAGAAAAGCTTCGCGCACAAGTAGGGTCATTGCAGCGTTATTTACAATGACCCGAAACTGAAACAATTTAGGTGCCAGACCATGCACGCACAGCATGAAGTACTCAGACATTCGCAAAAAGATAAAGAGGGACATATGGAGGCATCTACAGAAGAAACGGTAAGACGTAGGAGGTCTCCTTCAATGTGAGAGGTGGGGGAATAAGATTGATGGTGAGCCAAGACAGGCCAGGAGTCGGGAACTCTTGAAGCTGTCTGTGCAACGGGCTCATGGGCTCATTACACTCTCTTATTCTGCAAATGCTGGAACAGTCCCACGGTAAAAAAGCCATGGTGACAACTAAGTTTTAGAAAGAAAAAGCCTTGGGACGCCTGAGTGGCTCAGTTGGTTAAGCATCCAACTCTTGATCTCGGCTCAGGTCTCAATCTCAGTGTCTTGAGTTCAAGTCCTGCGTTGGGCTCCACACTGGGCATGGAGCCTACTTAAAATAAATAAAATAAAAATAAAAATTAAAAAAAAGAAAGAAAAGAAAAAACCTTGCAGGAAATAAAAAGCTGCCCAATACTTGTCACTGACTAGGACTGTGACAATTTTTTTTCTTTATCTAGATTTTCCTGTATTTTCTGAATCTTTTTTTTTTTTTTTAAATTTTATTTATTTATTTGACAGAGATCACAAATAGGCAGAGAGGCAGGCAGAGAGAGGAAGGGAAGTAGGCTCCCTGCTGAGCAGAGAGCCCGACGCGGGGCTCCATCCCAGGACGCTGGGTTCATGACCTGAGCCGAAGGAAGAAGCTTTAACCCACTGAGCCACCCAGGCACCCCTGTATTTTCAGAATCTTAAGCATTCATACAATAGTTTCATAACAGAAAAAAATAAAGGTTCTTTAGTTATTAGGGAAATGCAGTTGGTACTAATTGTGCAAGTTATCTTTTGAAATCAACGTTCCTTGCTATGGTAGGACGGCTGAAAAAGGACTCACAAATGTGAACTTTGAAGTATTTTTGAAAGGTAGGGTACAGCACCTTAGAGCCCCCCCATCGCCAGTGGCAACAGAGGGGCCTGGCTGGGGAGGGATCCCAGCTCCTGGGGGAGGCAGGCCCGCCCATGTGGCACAGCCAAGGGAAGACGCTGCTGTCTCTCACCATGAGACAGCAGACTGTGGGGAGAGAGCTGCTTGGCACGGGCTTCGAGGGCGGTGGGTGCTGCCGTCCCGGCACCAGAATGAGTTATGCTAGGAAACAGCGAGTTTCCCCTTCACTCTACACCAGAACAGGACGAGCCTCCACACTCACCAATCAGTCCCCATGTCGACTCCATGCAAAGGAGCACAACATACCCATGGCCGTTCCTAAGCCAGGGGCCTGGGGCAGCATCTTGACTCCCTGGACCAGTTTTCTCATGTTCTCGCTGGGGGTCAACACCACCCTATTCCCTGAACTGCTGGGAGGACTGAATGAGGGACCCAGGCAAGGTGCCCATCACAGCAGTGGCCCAGACCGGGCCCCAAACCAGCCACCACAGCAACCCTGCCAGGAAAACAGCCCGCACCCCCGGCCCGAGGGCCTACCTGCTCCTTCGTCTGTGCCTTCTGGACGTAGTCCCGGCCCACCTTGATGCGTGGGGTGAGGATTCCTCTGGTGAAATCCGTCACGTTGATACCCAAGAGGTGGGACACTTTCTGGGCAGCTGCGATTTTTCAAAGAGTAAGGAAGGGAGGGGTGAGAAGTTTTAATTAAACCCAAGAGAATGAGTCCCTGTGCTCAACCGAGAGGCGGTAACTGAGCGATCATTACCAGGACAACTGGCTCTGGGCCCTTCTTCAGCCCCGCGCATGACGCCTAGGTCTCCCCTCAGACCCCGTGGTCACGGCCCCTCCTCACAGGGGGCCTGGGGCCGGTTCCTCTGCACAATCCTGGCCACACAATGAGTGTGGAAGTGGGTCCTACCCGCAAATAGGACTTGGAGGAGCAGCCCCCCACCCCAGCCCCGGTGCTAGGGGGTGCAACAGCATACATTCCCTGGGAACATCTCTTACAATCCAAACACACATGTGTTACGTTTTCTCAGAAGCCCCAAGAAGGGCACCTGAGGGCTGACAGCTTAAATGGGGTCATTTGCAGTGACTCAGGGGATGGCAGTGGCGGAGGAACAGATGTGAGGACGGCAGCGGTCGGTTGTCCTGACGTGTTCAGGGGAAAGGCAGCAGGAGACGGAGCGAGAGCAGAAATCATGGTTTTACTGACTGGGACAACCGGTTTGGCCTCCAGAACGACGGAGGGAAACCCTGGTCCACATGACCAAGGGCTTTTCCAGCTCCTTCTGAGGCTTACTCCCTGAGGATATGCCAGGGTGACATTTGTATTTTCTTAAAAGAAAGAAAGACAGATAGATAGATAGATAGATACAGAGCATGGGGCGCCTGGGTGGCTCAGTCAGTTAAGCGCCTGCCTTTGGCTCAGGTCATGATCCCGGGGCCCGGGGATGGAGGGCTCCCTGCTCAGGAGGGAGGACTCTGCCTCTCCCTCTGCCTCAGCCCTCCCCCTACTTCATGCTCTGTCAAATAAAAAGTTAAAATCTTAAAAAAAAAAAAAAAAAAAAAAAGCGACAGCCAGCCATAAATATACATGTAATGTGTATTTAGTTTGGCTGGAATTCCTAAGGCTTCTTTCAAGCAAATCCAAACCCAGATCGCGGGCCCTGTGTTCCAGGTGTCGGAACCATGGGCATTACCTGTGTTGTCGGGCATGGACGCCTGGTCCGTGTTGCGTTCCTTCTTGAAGACGATGTTGCCGAGCTGAAGGACGCCCGAGATGACTCGCAGCAAGCCTTTAGGGGACAATCAAAGCAGCTCAGAACCGGGAACGGAGTGGCTAGAATAAGCCCCTGGGTGGGGCCAGTCCCTCCCCTAGGAGCCCCTGAAGAGGACAAGCCACGAGGTGGGCCCCACCACACTGGAGAGACAGACCTTGGCTTTGGCAGCCCTAATGCTTAGACCCAAGCTCTGTTAAAATTCCCAAAACTGGGGTGCCTGGGTGGCTCAGTTGGTTAGGTGGCTGCCTTCAGCTCAGGTCATGATCCCAGGGTCCTAGAGTCGAGCCCCACATTGGGCTCCCTGCTCAGCGGGGAGCCTGCTTCTCCCTCTCCCTCCGCCTGCTGGTCTCCCTACTTGTGCTCTCTCTGTGTCAAATAAACAAAAACTCTTAAAAACAAAACAAAACGAAACAAAACCTCCCCAAACTTCTAAATCTGGACCAAGAACATGCCTCTGGCCTCAGGGCCCACTGCCTAGTTTTATAAATGAAGTTCTATCAGACAAGACCATGCCCACCATTTACATACTGTCTGTGGCTGAGCCAAGGTGGCTCCAACCCTCATGCCAGAGAACAGGGTGTACTCTCCCTCTCCCCCAATCTTTCGAAAATAAAGCCACAGGCCTCTTTATCCTCCTCCTGAGGAAACAGGAAGGCACAAGCATGTCCCACCCCTCGCCAATGCAAAGATCCCAGCCCTGGCCCCTTCCCATACCCCACAACACAAAGCAAGAATGGAGACAACCCCAGCCCTGAGCAGCTGAGCGCCTGGCCCTATTCCCCTGGGCACAAATGCCTGTGGGGCTGCTGGGAGCAAACAACCCTAATACTCAAGCCTGAGGTACCATTTTCCCACAATCTCAAGACCTTCCTCCCGGCCTCTACAGGACTTCCTCAGACTCCGAGCCAATGGGAAGCTCTCCCCAGGCCTCCCAACGCCTCCAAGGGTGTGTGATGAGCAGCCCCCCGCCTCCCCTCCTTCAGCCACAGGAGGCCCAGTTCTGTACCCATTTGTTCCTCTTCGGGGATGCCCATAATCCTCATGGCCTCCATGGTCTCCTGGAACATGTCCTTGTCCTGCTGCCCGGGGATGGTGACGTGCCCATTGGACAGGAAGCGGTATTTGTTGTACGGCTCCAACAGGAGGTCGGCTGAGAGGGATGGAGGGCAAATGCAGGTCGGGGAGGTGCCATATCCAGTGCTCTAGGCTGCACTGTGACTGCCAAAGTGTGGGACAATGGGAAGCAGCCCTCAAGGCCTGAGACGGCCCAGAACTGCAGAGTAGCCAGGAATGTTTTCCCCTTAGCATGTGAGACTGCCCTCCACAGAGCCTCGGAAAGCGCCGGGGCCCGGTGACTCACAGAGCCAGACTCAACTGCCCTGGCGTTTCTCTGGCATGGTTAGAACAGAAGGCCAAGGCCTTGCGAGGTGATGTTTCCATTCCCCACCTGGAAGGTGCAGCCTGACAGGGGCCGGCAGCCCACAGGCCAGGCCACTGGGCCCACTACTCACTCTTGAGATGCTCTCCAGCCCCGGACAGGAGGTAGTAGAAGATGTGGAAGGTCCGCTCCTCCTTGGCTTGGCGGATGGCACGCGACTTCTCCAAGAGATCTTTGCAAACATTAAGGAACTGTGCATGCAGCAGAGAAGGCACTTTCCCTATCCTGGCCAAAAGCAACTGAACCTGAGCAGGTGGCAAATGGCAAAATAAAACCAACTACCTGGCTCTCTCCTTTGAGGGGTACGGCCTGTTGAGCAGCAGATCTCACACTCACAGCCCTGTCTTTGAGGAGCCCCCTCTCACACAGGGATGGAGAACAGGACACTGTCGCCAGCAAGGCTGGAATGCCCATGCCAGGGAGAAATCGAGTACCACCTGCTCAGACTCCACCCCTCCAGGAACCACACTGGACGGTCTTTGTCATCCCATTCTTTTCAAGACTCAACTTTGTCTGGCTACTAAAGAACCACCCAAGTTCAGGGTCCGGGGTTCAATGAGCTGCTCACAGCACTCCTCCCAACACTATAGGTGAGGCGCCCCAAAAGGCCCATAATAAGGGGTAGCTGCCGAAGCAGCTGCTGTCCACCAGCGACTCGTCTCCTCCCGCCCGGACCCCGGCTGCAATTAACCAAGGATACAAGTCTCAATGTTGGCTCCAACGATATAGCCATTGACATCAAAGTTGATGCGAATGAATTTGCCCTAAGGAAGGCAGAGGAAGTGATCAGAGGCCCCCCACCTACAGCCTAAGGGACAAAAGCAAGAGACTGCCCACTTGGGAGGCCAGGGGCCCTGTGCCCACACTGCCTGAGTACTCCGGACTCAGAGGGCCAGGACTCCGTCGAGAGGCGCCCACGCCCCTTCACTGAGGCAGACGAGTGTCCCCCACTCCTTGAGCCGGCCCCAGCTTCTAACGGGCTGTGGGCTACAGGGACAACTGGTGGGACCAGCAGGTAATCCCCTACTCTCCCCCACTGGCCTTCTGCCACCGGGCTGAAGAAGCCACGTATGCAGAGCTACACCAACTGGAGGGCAACAGGCCACAAGGTGACATGCACCGAGCTCTGGATGGGAGCCCAGGCCCCGCAAGCTGGACACCACTACTCACAAATCGTGAGGAGTTGTCATTCTTCACCGTCTTGGCATTCCCGAAGGCCTCCAGGATGGGGTTGGCTTGCAGCAGCTGCCGCTCCAACTCGCCCTAGAAGGGAACCCGGAGGGGCAGTGAAGGTCGCGCAGCAGCTTGGGCTGCCAAACCTGCTCCGCCAGGCAGCGGAGGACAGCGGCAGAGCCATGTCGACACGCCCATGGTGCCAGGAACGGAAGCTTCCAGACGGGCTCTGGCCACGCCAGCCTTGGCCTGGCCCGTGTCACTCGGGAGCAACCTTCCCACCAGGCCTTTGGAAACCTTCAATGGTTCGGACTTACTTCCCAGGACCGCCCAACCTATGTCCCTAGAAAGGGAAGGTGGGTGGCTCTCCCCGCTGTCAAGAGCCTGGGACAACAGCCCAGACCAACTGTGGAGGACACCTTGGGAAGCAGCACTGAGAACCAAGGAGAGGCGCCATTTCTCAGGGACAGAGTCCCCACCCTCTAGGTACAAGGGCTTCTCTCTGCCCTCCGTGTCTCTAAGCCCCACCTGAGACCCAACAACATTTTTTTTCCTTTTCACAGGACAAGGAGATACGAACTCATTTCATCTGTGTCCTAACACACACTGCATTTTCCTCGCTGGACCCTGTCCCGCCAACCCCAAGCCAGCAGCCGGCATGTCAGGTGTCTGAGCTGGGGGTCAACAAGGCCCACGCTGGGTCCCAAACTGCTTATCAAGAACACTGATGAACTCTACCTGTGGTCTCATGGGACGCAGCGGATGACAAAACACCCCCTTAGGCCTTCTTAACCTTGGGTCCTCCTGAGTCTCAGGTTAGGCAAAACCGGGTGGCCCCATTTCACAAAAGAGAAAACGCAGGTCAAGGGAGCAGACATGATTTACCCGAGGTCACCCAGCACTCAATCCGCAAAGCAGGTACTGACTCGCACCTATCCGTCACCGCCACATCTCCCGCCCCGCCGCAGCCCTGCATGGAACCCTGTTGGGTTCCATCAATTCTGGAAGCGGCCATCACCTTCTGAGCAGACCAGGTAATAACTGACACTGGCCGAGAAGAATTCGGCTCTCATTCACCTTACTACCTGGGCTCTCTCTAGGGGGAAAGAACATCACACGGGGCCAGGCCGGCTTTTGTATCTATTAGCGAGGCTGGACTCAAGCCAGGATTTTCCGGGAACGGCTGCCTGTGAGTGATGAAAGGGAAAACTGGTAGTAGCAGGAGCTCCCAGGAGAGTCGTGAGGTTCGGGCACACCTGCTGCAGAGAAGGCGCGTCTGCAGAACCCCGAGCCAGCGCTGGAAGCCCACCAGAGGCGGGAAGGGGCCCGAGGAGGCCCTCTTCCTCCAACAGCCATCCTTGGCTGGGGCTCCCCCCAAGGGCTCGGGAGCCTTCTGTTTTCACGCCACAGAGATGAGTAAAGGAAGGTCAGCAGAGCCACATAGAGGGGCAGGGGTCGAAGCCACTGGACACACCATTCGTGTGTGCTTGGCACCAGCAGTCCCAGGACGTGCCCCCAACCCCAACGCCCCAAATGGGCTGGGAGGGGCCTGCGAAGCCAGGTTTGGATGAGCACTGCTCCCCCACCCACTAGAACGTTCCTCTCAAAGCACAGGCTAGGCTGCCAAGCTGGCTGAGCCACTCCCATTCCTGTTTCCGTGGATGGATGGGAGCGTGGTCCCCACCAGAGCTCGCCGCCGCCAGCCCCGACTTGGAAGCAAAGCTGAGGTCTCTGTTTTGGGACCGCACGCTGTTGCTGTGGAACATGGGCCGCCGGGCCAAGTAGGGAACAGCCGCTCTGGAGGCCAGAGCCAGGCTCCATGCACACAACGGGGAGGGCTAACGTCTGGGCTCTTCTTTACTGACCCACACCTGGGCACAGAAAAGACCTCTATTTTTCAGCAGTATTTGCATACAATGACAGGAGGAGGTCCTGCTGGTAGTCTATACTGCTCTAAGATTTGGAATCACCCATATGGATTCTGAAGGGCTTCACTGGGTGGTGTTTCTGCCAGGGCTTCCAACTAGTGTATAAAAAACAGAGGGAGAAAGAGGAGGAGGGGCCAAAGGTCACTGCTCAGGCTATGGAGGTCTAACTGGAAAGTCCCTTCCCCAAGCTGCACCTTACCAGCCTGGGTGAAGTCTGGGACATTCCAGGGGGCAGTCCTGGGACAAGTGACCGAGTCACTGCAAGGGACAGCTCTGGCCCACTGTATGCTGTGACAGGCTCCAGAACACAAGAGCCATAAACCAAGTTCAAGCATCTCATGCCCCAGCTGCGTATGGAAAATCACTGTACGGCTTTGAGCAAGGCAATCAACCCAACTGTCTGTGGCTTTTACAACGGAGGGCCTGAGCAATAATCGGAAGCCAGAGGCAACCCATTCAGTCTCTCCAGCCAGGGACAGAGTGCCCGTCACGCACTACGACCTGAGACATAGGATGTGACAAGCTATCACTTATCACCCCACCCCCAGCACATGTCGTCTCTGAGCAGAGTGCCCCGGCCCTGCAGCTTAGGCACATGGGTCTCTGTTCTTGCTCTGTCTCCCATCCTCCAGGGTAGGGACTCCAAGGTCACCCTCCAGAGACCCAGGCTCATACTACGCATTCAACAAATAGCTGGAAGCTGGATTTTACTGTAAATTCAGAGACGGGAAACCACAGCTAGAGGACTCCCAACCTCACAGTTCTGTGTTTAAGAATGGAAAATGGGGGTTGGAGAGAAGGAGCGAGAAAAACTTTATTAGTTTCTAAATATAACTCCTGAGGCCCCACAGAAAAAGATTCAGAATGTCTTGAGAAGTCTGGCACATGAAAAGTTACTTTTGGTGCGATTCCAGAAGACTGTACTCATTAGGACATTTCTGCAGGACACACCCCAGGTCTGCATGCAAAGGGACACACACCACTACTTACTGACACACGCTGCACACAACTCCCCAGTAATGGGGAGCCACGGACACGGCGCAGGTCCCCCCGATGGCTTGAGGGGACACCTTGGGCACTTAGATTGCACAAGGAAGCTTAAGAGTGTGTGCTTGAGAGAGAGAGAGAGAGAGAGCACCACACGGGCATGCTGAAGACGGGATCACCCCCAACCCGGGGAAGCTCCAATGTGGGGGGCCTTCCAGGCGTGGCTCCTGACCGGCACAGGGGCGGCAGTGGGGGGCCAGCCATCCCCATCTGGTCCGGACGCCAAAGGCGCGGGGCTCTGGGGGAGCGGATGCCCATTCCACTGCGCCTCAGTCAGGGCTCGGCATGGAGCCTCACGGCTGCCGTGCTCACGGGAGAGCTCGGGGCCCAGCCACCGTTTGTGAGAAGAGCTTCGGAGACGCAGCCCCGTACCCCCGCTCTGCAGGAGCAGACATTTGAGAGTGCACAAGAGGTCACCGTGTGTCACACCCCGCCCCTTCTCCCAAGACAGTCAGTGAGCCGAGCCTAAGAGAACAGGTCTAGCTGCAGAAAGTGACAATGGTGTGGAGTGAAAAGCTGCTCAGAAAAAAAAAAAAAATACATAATCCAAGGGCACACGATGGGCAGAACACGCATTCCCGGTGCAGAACGTGCAGTAAACGTGCAAGGCTCACCTAGCGAGGACACTGCTGAGTTCGACCAAAATCCATCAAGAGGAAGGGGGAAAAAAAGGGAAGTGAGATGACTTGCCGGTTGCCCTTCCTCTCTTCCCTGGGGGACTGTCCACCCAGAGGCATCTCAACAGCGGGGAAAAGCGGCGGGGACTCAAAAGCAGGCCTGCCCGAGAGGCTGCAGGTCTCCATCAACTTGAGAACCAAATTTTGGCATCTCTCTTCCGACCTCAGGGGCGGAGGCCCAACAGCCATTAGCTGCCGACACGAGGAGCATTGGCTTTGCAAAACCCTGTGGTCTCCCGTTTCCACAGCAACTCGGAAAGTTAGGAGGCTGGGGGAGAAGCGGACTGGCTACCACCGGGCCCACTCCTGGGATGGCCAAGCTGCAGCCGCCACGAGAGTGGGTCCGGCCTCTGCTCCGATCCCCGAAATGCTCCAAACCACGGATCACTAAAGGCTCTTCCTTGGGAAGATCAGGTGCTTCCGTGGGAGGAGACGGCCCGCACTCACCTGGTCCTTCTTGCTCTTGTGTGAGGAGGCCACGTGAGCCAGATACTGAATGACCTTCTTGGTGTTCTCTGTCTTGCCGGCTCCAGACTCACCCCTGCCAAGAGAAGCAAGAAAGTTCTCAGGGGAGAAATGGCCAAATCCCTGAAGTCCATCCCATTCCCAACGCACCCTCCACCGCCCCCAACTCAGTTGGGTGTCAATGAGGGACCCAACCCTAGTGGCAGAAAACGGGAAGATGCAGGTAAGTGCTAAGCTCCAGAATCCTCACTCTGGCTGCTTCCCATGGCTCTCTGGAGGCCGGAGAGCAAGCAGGACATTCGTACACACTGCCTGCCCTGGTCACTTGGCAGCCTTTGTGTCCAAAAGTCTCCAGCATCAGTTTTAGGCAGCTGTTGACTCAGAGGTCAAAGGCACTTATGCATGTCCCTTCGAAACCACTTGGAGGAATGTTCTGTACCATCAAGTCCCCCAGCAGGCAACGGGGCTTATTTATCTCCTTGTTAAGTTCAGAGGACCCAGGCGAGCAGCCCCGGTGCCTACAGCAGAGCAGGTTGAGAAAGCCACCCTTCCAAGCCAAAAGGAACGAGCTCTGGAGGGGCCAATCCGTTCCCAACCCTGCTTTGTTGAGGACTCATGTCCCTCTCTGTTACGAACCTCCCCACACTCTACACAGGCTTCTCTGAAGAGGGCGAGTCAGTCTTTGGCCTAAAATAAAGCTTCCCCGGGCCATGGGGCTGCCAGCAGCTAACCTACTCCCTTAGGGCCCATCCCTTGGGGAAGGGTGGGGCTGGACTAGGAATATTCTCTGCCAGCCCGGGTTTCGGGAGGAGACCTCCGAGACAGAAGACACTGGGGTGACACGAGCCCCACTCCCCAGACAGAAACACTTACGTGCACAGAATGGACTGGTCCTCTCGGTCTGAAACAAAGGAAACATCCAGGTTAACTTCTGCTCGAGGCAGAAGCCTCCCCATCGGGCTTCTGAAAAGCTGCCCGTTTCACAGGAGCAGAAACCCCGGCCTGCTGCCCTCGCGGGGGCCCCGCACACACCAGCCGCCCACACCGACCCAGGGCCTTGCTGGACAAGGGACAGGCACAGGTGCCCGGAGCTCAGACTGCCCACCCTGGTGGCCTGCCCCGCCCCTGGGAGACCACCTTGGGGAAAGCTCCCCAAGAGTCTGCAGGGGCTGAGGGGAACCTGCCCTGATGCTCGGAACACGGGGTGCGGGCTGACAGAGAGAAGGCCCGTGCGGGTGCGGGAAACACCGTCCGTCCCTGTGTAAACAAGGGACGCTGGCTCAGTGGCTGGTGAGGGCTGAGCAGACAGGGCTGGCCTTGCCGCAGGACAGCCCCGGGGTCCCGCACTGCCGCCGCCACCACCGCGACGTGTGTAGGCCCGGGTTCCTGGAGCCCCAGGACCCCTGTGGCGGGGAGAGGCCCCGTGTGGCATCTGGTAGGTGGGGGGTGCTCCATGCCGCCCGTCTGGGGAGGAACAGAAGCCTGTCAGCGCCACAGCCTCTGACCAGTCTCCGTGACAACTTGGGTCTCGAGGCCTGGCTGTCAGGAACCTTCGGCAACAGTCTCCAGCTGTGACCCTGTCGGCAAGGACCGACACAAACAACGCAGTCCCCTCGCGCTGGAAGAATGGCAGCATCCACGCTTCGGAAAGCTAAGGCTGACGGAGATGCCCGCAGATGTGTGAGCGGACCTGGGTGAACGCGGGAGGCCCGCTTTCAAGCAGTAACTGCGAAGACAAACTCACTTTCACCCTCTTCACCCTCCCCCGTGTAATACCCACAACTCCCTGAGGTCAAACCAGCCAAACCCAGGACCAGGCTACTTACTAACATCTGAGCTGCAGGGAGGCGCTTCCTCCCCGCCACCCCAAAGACTTTATTTGTCAGAGAGGGAGAGAGAGAGAGAGAGAGAACGCGAGCAAGAACAAGCACGGTAAACGGCAGGCCGAGATGGAGAAGCAGGCTCCCCGCTGAGCAAGGACCTGCATGCAGGACTCGATCCCAGGACCCGAGCCGAAGGCAGACGCCCACCTGACCGAGCCACCCAGGAGTCCCATGGTGAGGTTATTTCAATCCCAACTCTGGGTATCCTTATCCATAAAATAAATATGCTACTGGTTCCCTGGCAGGATTAGCTCAGAAACCAGAAATAACAGATGAAGTGGGCCTGGCAAGTCAAGAGAATGAATTCCACAAATGGCTGCTATTTAGTTGTCTATTGTAAAGTCACCATGCTGGGTGGTGGTGGGACTGCCAGGGCAGTGGGATACTAGTCAAGGACTAACAGAGGAGTACTAGCTGAGGACTACCAGTCGAGCATTAATATGGGACTACCAATAATGGAGCAGCACTAGGCAAAGAGTAATAGAGAACTACTAGTCGAGCAGTAATAGAGTACTAGTCAATCAGCAGTAGAGGACTACTAGCTAATGGAGTTCTAGCTGAGGAGTAACAGAGGAGTACTAAGCAAGGAATAATAAAAGACTACTAGTCAAGCAGTAACAGGAGTACTAGTCGAGCAGTAATAGAGGAGTACTAGGCAAGGAGTAGAGGACTACCAGTGGGAGAGTAACAGAGGACTACTAGCTGAGGAGTAACAGAAGAGTACTAGCTGAGGAATAATGGAGGAGTACTAGCTGAGGAGTAATAGAAGACTACTAGTCAAGCAGTAACAGAGGACTACTAGAATAGGAGTAACAGAGCCCTACTAGTCGAGCGGTAACAGAAGAGTACTAGCAGAGGAGTAGCGGAGGAGGATCAGCCCGTTTTCCGCGGCGGCACCGCACAGAACGCTGGTGATCTGAAGGACATGCTCACTGGCTGCCGCCGGCCGGCCAGGGCCCCGCAGCATGGGGCAATGGGGAGGGACTCATGGCTTCCTGTGCGCAGGGCCTCGAGAGAGGATTTACTGTTCAACACCGACAGACACCCCTCATCTAGGTCATCTGCCCCTTCACCGGGAGGGCCTCCAACGTGCCCCTCTCTGCGAGCTCGCAGGGCAGGGCATTTGCCACCATCTCTCTTCCCCTGACTCCGGGTCACTCTGGAGGGAAAGAGGACATCCGGACAAAAAGAGGCAAAAGCAAGCCTCACACTCCGCATGAGCGTAGCTGCCCCCGCCCTCCTCAGCAGCCCTCCCTCTAGCCCCCAAAGAACTCAACTGGGGGCGGGGGGACAGCTGTGCAAGGGAACTCAGCCAGGCACCTCCGTGCACACACCCCACACCCGGGGCACCACCGCGGACCTGCTCAGAGCAGGCCCCGGTCAGCAACCCCGCTGCCCACTGGCCTCTCAACCTTCCCACAAAGCAATATCCTTCAAGACCCTGCGCGGGGGCGGGAGGAACCCCCACTGACTCTCCTCAGACAGATGGCACTGGGAGGCGCTGGGGGTACAGGGCTGGGGAAGACAGGGCCGTTTCCATCGCTTGCCCCCCACAGTCAGTGTGGCGACCAGCAAGGTCTGAAGCGAGCAGGGCTGTGATCCCCGGCCCCCGCCCCCCCCCGCCCCTCCTCTTGGGCCGGCCCCAGCTGCGGGCACGTTTAGTCACCGCTCCACAAGCGGGCAAGAATGTACCTGCGCGTGCTGGCAAGCCTAAGGCAGCAGCAGCCGACGCTACCATAAAAGGAAACATTCCCATCCCTTCCAGAAGGAACCGTTTTCCCAGGGCTGTCCAGGCCCCGTCCCTGGGATGGCTGGAATTCCTCTAATTGTGTGAGGAGGAGTCAGATGCTGGATTGCTGAACAACAGGAAGCAGCAGAGCCCACAAACACACACACACACACACACACACGGGGGGGCACGCGTGCACAGGCGCACGTGTGCAGACACATGCACACAGACGGACAAGCTGCGTGGGATACACGTGGCCATGCAGAGATACACGTACATGCATGGACACAGATGCACACAAGTACATGTACACAGATGTGAGCATGCACACGCATGCACAGACACACGTCTCTGGGCACGCACACAGTCGCACATACAGCTGTGTGCGTGAGTACACACACAGAGGCCTGCACACACTTCCATTTCCAATCCTAGCCCCAAACTCTATGCAACCTCCATCCGCTCCATCCAGTCCTTCCTCTCCTGACCTTTCACCTCCAATCCCTGAAGCACCAGGGTCAGCACAGACTCCAAGGGAACACGCCCATACTTGCATTTTACACCAGAATACTCTTCTGGGCAAATATTTCTGCAGAGGAAAACCGATGGAGGCCCCTCTCATTTCCTCAGCTCTTGACCACCTGGTACCCCAATTCTACCTGCCTGCAGTGAAGAACACCGTGACCCCGTAAGTCTGGAAAGGTCTTCCCAATTCTTACAGTGGGTCTGGGCCTGTTACCCTGTGGCTCACAGTAACCCAAGGCAGCAGACAAGGCAGGCACTGTCCCTGGTTCGCGTGTGTGTCTTCTCCCAGCACTTCTGGATTTGTCCCTGAGCTCAGAAGCATCTGTTCTAGGTACTGGGATGGTTAAAATTCTCAGCAACCAGGTAGGTTTCTGCCTGACTCAGTTTACTCTGCCACACCCCCACTGCATTCCAGCAGGGACCCTCCCTCAGCCTTCCTCACACAGTCACCTTGCTGCACACACAGACACGCCAGAGTTCAGCCCGCTCTGTTCTGACTGAAGTCCTTATTTGGGCCTATAAGGACTGAAAGCTTATTTGAAAAGCCCCTTCCTTCCAGCACACCAGGAGAGAGCCAGCTAAACAGGAACCCCATGGTCCAGAACCATGGGAGTGCACCCAGCAGAGACAATCCAGTTCTGGGAAACAGGCTCTTTGCAGGGATGAAGGCATCAGCCTGACTGCAGTCCCTGAGTCCCCGCCTTCCCCGTCCCTAACTTGGTGGGAGTTGGGTAGAGAGAGGCCTATGAATCTCTTTATCATGGTTTTTCACTGGAAGCAGCAGCCTTCCCTCAGATAACAGAAGACAAATACCAGAGCTGCCTGGGTGGTGGAGACAGGGCTCGTCAGAGCACACTTCAGATGACCACTGTCCAGGGGTTTGGAGCGGTGACAGAAGGAAGGGGCCAGGGTTCTGATTTCCGCTCTGTACTCCCCTTGGAGATGACTGGCCCCGTGACCTCTCAGAATCAGAGGCCAGGGCCTCACCAGCAGAGCTGCTCCAAGGACTGAAAGACATCAGGGCCTGAAGCACATGGTACAGCACAGGCCCCTGAAAACACTGTCCTTAACAACCCCAGGCCCTTTGCACCTCCAGAGTTCTCCACTGTGCACCCTTCACAGAACAACAAAAAGGTTTTAAGTTACATCTTCAGTGATGAGGCCATCCCCTCTTCTGTTTTTATTTTAAACCCCAAATGCCCCAAGACTTTCAGAACTGATACACACATCCAATGCAGACACGTGACTCCAGCCAGCTCCGGAAGGCCAGCTCAGGTATGAGGAGGGGAAACCCGACCCCAGGTATCTCACCCCAGGTAGAGACTTACGCTAAGGGCTTTATTTATCGCTCACTTCCTCAGCAAGAGGAGCTGCCAATTCTTGTCCATAAAAGGCCACAAGGCTTGCAGGGTGGTGACATCAGCCCCGACAGGAAGTACAGAAGGAAGAGACTGGGCCTGGTCCACCACCAGCCGCTGCTAGGACTGACTCATCAAATGCTCACTGAGATAAGGCCTCCTGGGGTTCCTGAGAGGCTGCTCTTGGGGTCACACCTGGAATAGCACCCTGCCCCCAGGACCCCTCTTCAGGTCAACCATGCCTTTTGAGCAATGGACATGGGCCAAGAAAAAAGCAAAGCCAATGGCAGGTTCAGGTTGGATGACTCACCCATGTGGGGTGACCCATGACACACAGGCCTCAACCTTCCACCACCCTGGGGTCACTCACTGTGTGAACCCTGCTCCCCGTCGCCTCGCACAGGAAGCATCGGGCTGCCCAGGGCCCATTCCTAGACTCCGGGGGTTAGTTCTCTTCAGACCCCCACAAGTGTCAGGGTCTTGTGGGCCAAAATGCAAAAGCCTTTCACCAAGTTTGAAATGTGGAGAGACCTGTGAGTTCAAGCTCAGAATCTGGAGCTGGGAAGGCCCCGGGCCACCAGCAGGCCTGCTCTGGTGCTGTGGAGAAGGAGCCGGCCACTCTCTCAGGAAGTGTTCTGGGGGCCCTGCAAACTCATGCAGGGCTTTCCCCAAGGCCAGCCCCCTTCACGAGCGTGGGTTACAGGTGCTTGGGAGGCAAGTCGAGGGGTGAGAAAGCAGGTGGACTGAAGCCCCGTGTCAGCACAGGCTCAGGGCCCCCAGTGTCCCGGGGCCTCAGGCAGCCCGCCCACCGGGCCACCCAACCCGCCAGTGGCTCCCAAGCACACTGTGTGGTTGCTGGCTCTGTTCTTTCTGTGGCACAAAGTTGGCCCCAGACCAGGGAGGTGCCAGATCAGCAGCCTCCCCAACCAGCAAGCAGCCAGCCTTGACCCTGTGTCTCCTCCCACAACCCCCCCAACAGGTGAGGCCGTGTCTGAACCCCGCTGAGGAGGCCCACGGCTCTCACTGCAGGAGGCCGAGAACGGGCGCCTCCCCCATCAGGCACCCTCGATAATTAGAAGCCCCAGGGATGGCACTTAACTCTCATTATGGCAAAGGGCAGGCGAGGCCCCAAACCGGCCCTCTCTAGGCTAAAATGCATGCCGCCGCTCACACAGGTGAGCTCCCAGGGCACAGGCAGACCCTCCAGAAACCACTGCGGGCTACTCAGACACCTCGTCCTTGGGCGGGGCTGGTCCTTGGGTGGGGCTGCTGCAGACAGCTCTGACAGGCTGGTCAGGGTGGAGGGAAATTCAAAAGTCACGAGTGAGTGCTGACAGCCCACAGTAAATGCCGCCAGGACACTGGGAGGTCAGCCTGCCTTGCTCTTAAACAGGAATGCAGGAAAATCCCTGCCAGGAGATGAACAGCAATGGCACCAGGAGATGCTTCCTCAAGAAGCCACTGGCTCCAGTCGCCTGGAGAAGGGGCCACCCAACACAGCAAAAAGCATGTTGGTAACTGTTAGGCCAGGCTTTGCTCCTGGGACACGATCTCTGCCCTTGGCTTTCAGCTTAGACCTTGGCCCTACTGTATTTGCCCACCAGCTCAGGGCAGAGAACAGATCTTCATCAAGTCACAAAGCCTGGCTGGAAAGACACCTTGGACCCTGGTCAGCACGGGCTGTCAGCCAACAGAACACCAAGGATCCTCTGAGTTTACTGCAAAGGTGGACTCTGGGCCAACAAGCCTTGGTCAAGACCGAAGGAATTTTACAGAAGCCACTTAGAGAATCCTGCCTTTCACACCTGCAGACTTCAGCTCTCTTCTCTTTAGTTTTAGAACATCAGTCTTGTTCTCATCTGACAGCTTAATTCCAGCAATCAGCCGGGAGAAGGAAAGCAACCCTTTTCTCTTGAGTACACCAACGTTCAGTCCTGACCTCCTGGCACAAGGCTCTGTTGGGAGTCTCGGAGCCAGAACGCAAGAGAACAGGAAAAACGGCTGGTGAGCGGCGTCCACAGGCAGCGGGGAACACGCCCAGGGAGGGTACACGCCCAGGGAGGGTACATGCCCAGGGAGGGTACACGCACAGCTCGTTGCTGCCGTTACAGACTCTGCAGGTGACTTTTGGTTGGTTGGGGTTGGGGGGGCCTCAGAGGGGAGGCGCACAGAGACACAGAGCCATGTTTTCAACCACCCTCAAAATTTCAGGGCTCCAGGAGGGCACTTTATTCTTGTCCGCCACTTTAGGTGGCTCGGAGCAGAGCACAGCAGGCCTACTGGGTTGAATTAAACACCGAACAGAAAAGTAAGCCTAAATAAAGCTGAATCCTTGAAAAGGATCCATGAGCCACTGATTCTTCTTCTAGAAAGATTTTACCGACATGAGACCAACAGACGGGAATACGTTATAATTAAGCAGCCTCATTCTGAGGACAGGGCTTTCCTTGGGGGGCCCCCAAGCAAGCAGCTTCCCGGGATTGGCTCCACTGGGCCCGGGGCTGTGGGTCATAGTGCAACCCCCATCCCAGGTCCCGACCACATGGACAGAGGACCCCTTCAGTGGCGCCAGAAGGCCACCTCCCGAGGGCACGACGTTTTCCTGAAGCCCCACCAAAGCCAGGTCAGCCCCTGGATTCCTGCGGCCCATGGGCCATGGACGAGATGGGACAAGTTGGAGACCGCATCTGCCCACACACGCCCCAGTGCTATGCGGCTGCTGCAGGGAGGCAGATGACAAGCCATTTCCTGTGCGTGCTGCCACCGGGAGCCCCAAGTGTCCCAGGCTACTCCAGGAGGAGAGGAAGGAGCCGCCTGCAGGAAGCACTGGTTATCACCTGCATCCAGCAGACTGGAGCGCGCCGGGAAGAAGGCTGACCTGGGAGGGCAGGGCAGGGTTTGGTCAGGAAGCTGCATTTCCAGACTCGTAGGGCACCTTCCAGACCGCCCTTATTCACTACAGGCCAGCACCGTGCACGAGCCTCGCTCCACCCCTGCAATGACCCTCTGAGTAGGATTCACTATGCCAGGAGGCCAGCAAGGAAAGGAAGGCTCGGGGACAGTGGCCCCAGTCAGGGGGGACGCGACAGAGCCAGGCACCCACCCAAATCCAGGGCGAACCCAGCACACTCTTCTCCGCACAGCTCTGGCTCACAAGACCAGTCATTCCTAAGACCAAGGCTCACAGAGGCCCAGCAAACTGGCGCCAGTGACCTACCGTCGAGGCGCCGCATCACCGTGTCACCAGTCAAAGCCCTGCATGCTCACCCCACAGCCCCCAACCCAGCTCTCCCCCCCCAACCCTTGAGCTCCCTTCCCTGCCCCTCAGGAGCTCTCCAGGGGGCACGATCTTGCCGGGTGGGCCTTGGGGCCCAGCTAAGGACCTCCCTGCCAGCGGTAGGGCCTCTGCAGCCTGAGCCTCCAGGCCACGCGTTCCTGCTCCGGGGAGTTACCCTGTCTGCGGCTTCCTCGGCCGCCTGGCCCGTGAGTATGTTCACAATCATGCTTCACTGCACCCTCGAAGCCCTTCCCCGGGGCCTCACCCATACGGCGCTTTTTAACTCAGAAAGGCCTTGGAAAGCAGCTCCACAGGAGCAAGGGGCAGGGAGAACGCGAAGAGGGAATGAGAGCTGCCAGCCAGCCATCCTCCAAATAGCAGCCCAAGAGCGAGGAGCAACAGTGCCCCTGGGGGACTGGCAGGGCCACCAGGAGACCCTGGCTTCTGGGTCCGACTCTGCAGTCACTAGACAAGTCAGGGACATTTATTTCTGGGCCTATCCCTCCGCCCATGAATAAGAAGGATCACATTCAGATGCAAAGGCAGCATTAGAATTCTACTCCTTGTCGGCCCACGATGGTCAGTCCATCACCAACAGACCTCAGAGGCGTACCAGACCCAAGCAACTGCCTGGTGACCAGCCGCTGCCTGTGCAGCCTCCCCTGAGAGTCAGGGCCTGCACAGAGCAAAGGGTTAAATGGTTCTCAGATTAGCAGAGGCCTGGAAGGAAGGCAGACCCTGCCACTACTCCCCCCAGAAGTCCTGGGAGCTCATTAAAATACCATGAAGTCACCCCAAGTGACCCAAACCTGTCATTCTACCTCATCAACAGAGGGGAGGTTTTCTGCTTTCGCTGGAGAGAGGACTGTGCTCAAGCCGGGTCCTTTAATGGGTTGGTTCTCCTCTAAGAACACGCATACACCCTTACCCCTAGAGGGAGACCCCGGAAAGCCAGGCCCCAGAAGAAGCCAGGAATGCCATTCCCAACCTGGTCACCCCTTCTATAGCCCACGCGGGGCTCCTGCTCGGGGACATGCCCCACTTGTCCTCTGCCTGGCGGGCAACAGCCAGTTCCCACTTCTTCACACTGCGGCCAGCTTGACATGCATTTACTGAATCCCTGAGGCAGGAAGACGCATTAATGGCCGGGACAACAGATTAACCAAACAGAAAGGCCTGGGTTGGAGGGTGAACCAACCAAGTCACGACAACTCTAATTAAACCCAAGATCGAGACTAAGGACAAACAGAACTGCCGGGCACATCTAGGCTGCCCAGAACCACCCACTGATACATACCTGCCGGCCCTTCCACAGGATCCAACCTCAGCAGGACCTTCCCGGCCACGCCAGGCCTCAGCGGCCACGCCTTCCCCCCAAACTCCCGAGACACCGGACACCTGCTGCGGCCGAGCGGGCACCAGGTGTGGGTAGCAGCTGGTCTCGTTACGTAGCTGCAGTCCCAGGTATCTGGGTACAAACACATCTCATCCCTCCACCCGGTCTGCCAGAGCCTCCGGTGCCAGAATCATGTACTAGACCTCTTGGTGTTCTGGCACCTTCTACCTCCTAGTTCCACAGAATAATCCAGGGCACCAAACGCTGCCATGCCCCATCCCGTGCCCATGGCAGACAGCACTCGTCTCTCCCAACATTCCTTGGCATCATGAGTCTCGGATCCTCGGCCACCCAGGCCAGAGGCACTACTGATCCAGGGAGTTGACACGCCATGAAACTAATCTGCGGGGCTCAGTCCAGTGGGTCTCAAGTAGGGGCAGTCCCCACCTCTGGGGGAACATCTGGTAGTAACGTCTGGGGACATTTCCGGTTGTCACCACGGAAATGGAGGGAGCAGCTGGCAACTGGAGGCTGGAGGCCAGGTTGCTGCTGAGCATCCTATGAGGACTAGGACAAGCCCCCTCCCCCGAGAGGATTCTCTGGCCTCAAAGTCAATCGCTGCCAAGCGTGAGAAACCCTGGTGTGGTCTGACAATCAGGTAGCGTGACCATATAATCTATCATCCAAACTGGCTGCTTCTGAAAGTGGAAACGAACACTAGTAATGCTAACTGACAACGGGAACGCATCAGGACTCACAGACAAACCAAATGAAAATCTCCTAAATCCTTCATTTAGGAGATGAAAGAAGGGGAGGTCCCAGCAACAGGCCAAGAGCTCATTTCATAAAAGTCCCCAAAGACACCAACTACCCTATTTGGCTAGTATGTCATAAGCCACAGGCGGTGCAGGGAGGAAACTTTTTCCTAGTTCCTGTTGAGTTTAAAAAGCAGAAAAGGACCAGGCTGGTCAGAAAGTGGCAGAGAGCAACCCCATTTTCCCGCAGAGTCAGTGCTAAGGAGCTCATCCCTACTCCCCACAGACACCAAGGCACCACAGCACCATCCACACCTGACATAGGGCGAGAACCACAGCTCCTCTCTGGAACTTTCTTTACTGGTGAACCTTCTTACCGTGACTAGCAACTTCTGTTAATTAACTTCCTCTCTGCTCCAAGAACAAAAAACCTGTTGTTAAATGCTGCGCAGGTCAGCTGCGTATGAGAAGGGACTGGGAAATGTTCTCAGTCGGTCCCCGTGGGGCTCAGGCTGCAGCAATCCAGCATTATGTGGAGGGCAGGGAAAGCCTCGTGGACTGAGAGCTAGAAATTACAGGGACCCCGCATTTGCAGAGAACATTCCAAGGTAGCAGCAACACCTCTGGCTTCCTGGGCCCACAACAGATTTCCATCCCAATCTCCAAAAGATGGAAAAATCTGCCTACTTGCTCTCATAATTTGGGGAGATCCCTACTTCCTGTCAAGGCCATTTGGTTCCAGCTGAGACTTCCTGGTCAACACAAAGGAAAGCTCCAGCCCTCTGCTGACCCCTCTCTTTTTTTCCAACGACTTCCCCAACCTACTGCTCTGGCTTTTGCCTCTCAAAGTTTTCTGTTGTTGGATAAAAATGGGACAAATCTCTTTAGGAAGGAGACGTGCAGGCTGTCGGAAGACTGGAAGTCCAGTTCCAAGGGCTCCAACTGCTGGTGCCGCGCTCTATGTCATGAGGTTGTTCTCACCCCAGAGAACTTGTGGCTTACTGAAAGTGAAAGAAGCCCACGTGCTAAAAAACAGTTCAAATCCAGGATCCAAGGGTGGAACTGCCCTAATTCAGCAGCACAGAGCTCAGGAAGACTCCGGGGTGAACTTGCACCAGGCCAATTAAGACAGCTAGGAGAAAACTGACTCATAGCCTCTAGAGACACAGACTCAGGCTCTTCTGGAATCTCACAGAAGTTCTCCCACCAGACTGCTTTAGTTAGCACTCTGAAACAGACATCCTACTTTAAAACTAAAGGGCTGGCTTCCTCCAGAAATTTTCATAGACATAAACAGAAGCCAAAGGCTAGGCCAAAATTGTACGTCCTGAATAACTCATCAAGTCTGGCAACGAAATGCCTTCCCGCCAACGCTGTGGGCACGATATGGGACAGCCGCGCTCATCGCCCCTTCAAACCACTACACGGGGGATAAAGTTTGCTAATGCAGCAAGGTTCTTGACCACCACTGCCCAGGTTCGCTGCAAAGTTTAAAGAAAGAAGCCACACATGAGTATGAAGATTCAAGAAACCACTATCTATATGTGGTTGTGAGCATACAGCCCTGCCTGGGAGTTGGACCTGACTGGGAATTACATGAAATGCTACCACATGCCAAGCACCTGGCGGAGCTTGAGAATCTAAAGGCAACATGGGCCCCGTCCATGTCTAGGAGAGAAAAACAAATTTGTGAACACCTAAGCCAAATAAAGTGTCACCAAATCTAGCCCAGACATCTTCCCTGGAGGGCAGGCATGCTTCAGCTTTGTCTTTAACAGAGATTAGGGACCTGCCAGGCATCACAAGCAGCTGGCACGGGCAAGGCAGCTGGACACAGAAAGGCCAGGGACAGAAATGTAAGCAGGTCTGTGTGGCGGCCAAGTCAGGGGTAGGCGGGAAGCCAATTACAAGGGGGACCTGTGTGCTGCTGGTGGGTTCAGGGGTTATCTCTGGGGTCATGAGGAGACTTTTCGAGATGTTTTTAAGATTTCAAAATTGGAGCGGGGGGGGGGGGGGGGGGGGGGGGTGGTGATCAGCTTTACATTCTAGGAAGATGACCCTCTGCTCAAAGTAGAGAGAGGGCTCTATTGAGAGTGAAGGTTAGGAGATCACAGAGACAGTGCAGGCGACAAGCTGTGGAGGCCCTAACTGAGGACAGGGCCACCGGCTAAGAGAGGAGCAAGGAGATCAGAAATATGAAAAGAGATAAAATCTACAGACGGTGCTGATGGACTTGTAAAAAGGAGGGAGAATGAGAACGGACAGTGGAGGGCGAGCCAGGCTCTGAGCTCCAGTGGCTGGGTGGCTGGAGAAATGGCAGCCAGGGCCAAAGGGCTGTCAATCTGGCGACAGGCCCAGTTCTCAGCCGGAATGTGCCGGTCAAACCACTCCAGTGGATGGGTCTGTCATCCAGAGGAACACTGGAGCCAGCAGAGAGACCTTGAGAGGCACCGATGAGTGGGGGCAGGGGAGAGGCAGGAGAGAACCAGGCAGAGGGGTAGGCAGAGATCTAGAGAACCAGAGAGAGGGTCACACAGGAAGGAAGGGCTTTCAAAAGGAGTGGTCAAGATTGTCCAACGCTGGGGATAGGTTAGGCAAGATAAGAACACGTGAGTACCACGGATTTAGCAACACAGAAGGGAGGGTAACCTCTGTCAGACAGTCTGGAGAAGGGCAGGGAGGCCTGTGGAGCAGACACTTCCTCTACAAACCTCCACTGTGATGAGGGCGCAAAGACAAACCACAGGGGGTACAGAATCCGGGAGAGACTTAGTGTCTGTTTCTTTCTCTCTCTTTTTTTTTTTAAAGATTTTATTTATTTATTTGACAGACAGAGATCATAAGTAGGTGGAGAGGCAGAGAGAGAGAGAGGAGGAAGCAGGCTCCCTGCTGAGCAGACAGCCCGATGCGGGGCTCGATCCCAGGATCCAGGATCCAGGATCATGACCTGAGCTAAGGCAGAGACTTTAATCCACGGAGCCACCCAGGCATCCCTAGTGTCTGTTTCTTAAAGATGGGAAAAACCCAAGTACGTTTCCAGACTATGAGGGAGGAGCAAGAAAAGAGATGTGAGAAGCGAGGAATAGGAGTATGTGGCATAAGAAGGGGCCTGAAGTAAGAGGACTAGCACAGACAGTCTACAAGAATGAGAAATTGTGATAATTAGGAAGTGGGTTGTTGTTGTTGTTGTTTTTAAACCTTCTAGAACATTCTCTCAACATTTAAACATGTCCTTTGATAGCCATTTGCCTTGGCTCTCTCACAGTGACTCAGAGACTGCCAAGATGCACTGTGCCACCAAAGGGCCATCAATGCTGATCAAGTCCCTAGATCACCGTGCACTGAATGTGACTGAGGCCCTGCAAAGGTGTCCGCAAGGCCAGGGAAGGCAGGGGAAGGCCGAGGCACTCACCTTGCATCATACTCCTATAGGCGGTGTCTGTGATAGCATAGATGTGGGGGGGCATTTCATGCCTCTTCTTGCCCTTATACATTTCCACGATCTCTTCAGAGTAGATGGGCAGGTTCTTATAAGGATTGATGACCACACAGAACAGGCCTGAATAAGTCTAAAGAAAAGAGCAGCGGACAGAAATGGGTTAGGAAGTCTGGACTCTCGGCAGTATGCAAACTTCATGGCAAAGAGTCTGCCACCAAGGACCTAGAGTTGGGCTGACGCAAAACACCCCCCGCCCCCGACTCCCCTGCAGGTGGAGGGCCGCCAGCCCCGACTCTGCTCCTTCAGCGAGGGTCCTCCCTCGACTGTATGACCAGCTTTGCATGCCAACAAGCAGGTGCCTCGGGCAAGATCCACGGCAGGACACAGATGACAGAAGTCCAGTTACAAAACTCAGACCCAAGGACAGTAAGAGATGTGACTATCATCGTGAGAGGCACGGAGAGAAAAGGATTTGGTTGCAGCATGCAAACTGTGCAGAACCACAAAGTAGTCTACCTTGAAAGACTCTTGCAGAGATATTCAAGCCTCAATAGAGATCTAGACAGATCTGTCTTCAGTGTCTTAAAGTAAATTCATATTAATTTGTGACTACTCTTTTTTTCTAATAACCTTTCCCTTCCCAGATCTTTCTCCTCAGCTCCCCCCCCCAAAAAAGAGAGAGAGAGAGACTCCTAACAAGCTGGGCAGGACTCCGGAGACCACCCAGGTGACAGGTGTTCAGGTGGGAGGTACAGCTGTGTTTAAAGTCTCGAGAGCAACCCAAGCACCCTCTTCTGAGGACAACGTGCCGCAAGCCCAGAAGCAGCCGTGCAGGGCCGTGATTCACACACACCTGCAGCCCGGACTGTTTAATGACAGCTGAAGGTCCTAAGGCAGCTAAAGGTAGGGTTGGGAGAGGCCCTAGGTCTCCCGCCACCCCTAATCCAGAGCATCCCGGTCAGGGGCCAGTCCTCTGAACTCTTGTCTTTTTGTTTTCATCATCACATTACCTCACTGCCCATGGTGGCACCCCTCAATCCAACAGCAGCCAGCACCCTAAGGGGAGTTGCGCTCTGTGCTGGCCCCACCCCCAGCCCTGCCACAACAGAAGACGGAGCTAGTGGCTGAACCTAAAGGTGGGCTCCACTAGAACCCGGGGACCAATCGGGAGCACAAAGCCCCTTCCCAGCCGTGGCCAAGGGCTACAGCACTTGGACTTCCCAAGCAGAAGTTAAGAGATTAAAAGCAGAACTCAGAGGGACCCAGTAACCTCCAGCGGACTGCCTGCGGAAGAGCAGCCAAGTTTGGAAATGACCAAGTGTGTCTGGCTGCCTCTTTTGTAGGGAGGCGGGGACTCAGGGCCCTCGATTTTCTTTCTTCCTGGGATAATCAGTCAGTCATTTGTTTTCCCTCCAACTCCTCTTTCACAAGGGACCAGAAAGCTCCAAGCAAAGAGGTCTGCACATGGTGTTGGCCACCTGCGGCGCGGGTATCACAGGGACATGAGAGAAAGGCGGGAGACTTCTGGTTTTCCCTCCGTGGGACTGTCGGGCGGGGATGAAGTGGAAGGCCAGGGAGCAGTGAGGTCATCCCAGGAGCTCAGAAACAATTGAGCTCTGTTCCTGGGGTTTGAGAAAACCCACACTCTAGGAAATCAGCCTGATGAAAGCCAGGGACACACTGCCACACTTTTAGGGCGTGCCCCAGAGCCAGATGTGTGCCAACAGCTGGCCGTGACAACAGAAGGGGACTGGGGGCTCCTGGGACAAGGCTTTTGGACAGCTGGGTGGGCAGATGGTCCTGTGGATGCCTCTCTCGGCAGAGCTTCAGAGTTCTCTGGACTAATCCCATCAAACCAGCAGGGTGTGAGCCCCGCAGCTCAGGTGGGAGGAAGCAGCCTGCTGGCAGAGGGAGGCTCAGGGACCAGCGGACACAGAGTGAGTGGCTCTGCCCCTCCATGGCCACGCCAGGGAGCCGCTCCATTCACGGGCCACAGAGGCTCTTTGTGCCCAGCCGCCCCCTAACCCAGGGCCTCACCCCCCGGGAAACAGACAGAGCAGCTGTGGCTCAAGATTAGCCACGCCGCCCACACCACCAGGCAAACACACTGCACAAAGGCTCCCGGGTCGCAATTTGGAACGTCGTGCGCAGAGAGGTGGACTGTGAATGAGGCGGCAGCCCTTGCCCAGCGGCTTTGATCCCCCTGCCGCTCTGCACCTGCTGGGGTCCCCAGTAGGGCAACTGCAGAGACCATCGACTTCCCTTCTGGGAAAGATGTTTAGGAAGGAGGCTGGGCTGAGGCAGGAGGAACTGCACATGGGAGGTGACAGAAACAGGAATGAACGTTTCCAAAGAGTTCTGCCTGCCTCCACAGTGAAACCCACGCTTTCAGAGCAAAGATGAAGCCACTAACACTGAACGCATTTCAGTAACGTTTCCCTTTGTGGGACAGGAGACGGTCTGCAGCCAGTTGACATAGGCCAGCACAGGACGCCCAGTGGGTGCCACACTCAGAAAATCCCTAGTAACTACACGAGCTGAACAGGAACACCAGGGAACGCCAGGCAGAGGACCAGCTACCTTCACTGAGAAAAGCATGGCCGCGGAGCCCTGCCCTGCCATGAAGCAGGTGTGGGCTGGCACATACAACAGGCTTCTCACCAGGGAGGAAGAGAGGCTCCTTGTGGCCAGGCCGCGTGGCCGGGGAAAAGATCTGAACCAGGTCCTGGAGGCTCCGCCTCCCATGCCCTATACCAGAGCCCATGCCAGCCCCGGGGCACAGCAGAGTGGGTACAATAAGCTATGGAGCCTCCTCAGGGGGCGTCCCACTCCCAGGCAATCAGCCTTGGCTCCCAGCTGCCCCAACAGACAAGTAATGCTTCCTTCCAGGCTCCTTGTTTTTCTGCATGTCACCAAATGCTGAATTTCAGTGATCAAGATCCCTAGAAACAGAGGCTTTTAATTTTGTCCATACAGTGCTCTCACCAAGAAAGAGAGACCTGGGCTGAGAGTCCAGAAACCCAAGTCCCAGTCGAAGGCTGTATGACCCTGCGCTGGGCTCTGCCCCTCTCTGGGCCTCAGCTCTCCTCACCTGCCGTATCAGCAAGCCGGACTAGGCTGGTCCACAAGGAGGACTCTTGCAGGAAGCCCTCTCTGTGTACGGCCTCACTGTGTACGGTCCGGACTGATCAGGCTCATCCCCAAAGGGAGGTCACCGATGGCAGAAAACAAGAACCTCGTGATCCTGCGCCAATTTAGCAACCAGCAAGGGAACGCAGTGCTGGCACGCAGTCTGGCCCGGTGAACAGCTCTGGGCAATCCAGGATGGCCCGCGGCCCCACAGAGGACTCTGGCACATCGCAGGGGACTCAGGGATACCGGTCCAGTATGGTGGAGAAGGGCCCAATGGACATGTGTGCTGACGTCAGCCTGAGGTTGTATAGAAAATAAAATGGCTGACTCTTTGGGGGCCCCTCAGCGTCCCTGGGCCAGGATGAGCCCAGCCCGTCCTTTTATTACATGTGTGATCATGGGCCAGCCCCAGGGTCCAAGGCTTGGCCCTCCCACTGAGAGGGCTGTAAGGCTCTCAAGATGTTTTCTTCCTCCCATTCAAACAAATCTTGAGAACCATTGTATTCAGACCAAGAAGGCCAAGGTGAATATATAACAGCATCTTTAAACAAAGAGCTATTTTAGGAATAACAAGAGCCAGATATTTCTTTCCTACCTGAGACCGAAACTAGACTAAATACCCTGGAGCTGAAGAGAAGAAATAAGAAATCAGAAAGAACTCTGTGACCCTAGGACCCTAAGACTGTGGAGCCTGTTACACAGGAGATGGAAAAACGTCCCTCTCCGGACATTTCCTAAAACAGGGATGAGCAGTCTTTCTGCGCAGGTGGCCCCAATGCCCAGGGGACAGAGAAAGGGCTGCTCCCTCTCCTTGGCACGCTCTGGGCCCTTCTGGGCCACTAAGCCTGGCACAGCACCAGAATGGATGGTTCAAGCCTCGCTCTCCACGTTCATCTCTGCTCAAAGCATCCTGCCCGGGGAAGCAAGGCATACCAACAGGCCTCTAACAAGAACAAGAGGACAGAGTCTAAAAAAGAGATGGGGCCATGGGGAGGAGGAAGGGGACCAGGTGGTACAGGACGAACGAGGTGGGAAACCAGGACGTGGCATTCCCTTGCTTTAGAAAGAACCAGCCTTCCAATCTCCACCAAGACTAGGACCCAGGCCCGTGGGAGGGCGCACACCGTGATATTCACCCTCCGTGCAGATCTGAAACAGGCTTCCTGGTGTGTTTTGGCTATGCAGAGAAAAACCAGAACATTCCGTGAGGACACTCCCATGCCTAGTTTGAGGATGTTACCCCTGCTTTCTTCGAGCCCCTCCTCTCCCGAAGCAAGAGCACCCAAGCAGGTGAGGGGGATGGGACAGAGCCAGGCCCCCCACCTCCGGCCCCGGACCCCACTTACATAGATGAGCCCCGAGTAGTAGCGCTCCTTGAGGTTGTGCAACACAGAGGCTTCGTTGAGGCACGTGAGCTCTGCCATGTCCTCCACCTTGGAGAACTTGGGCGGGTTCATCTTCTGGATGTCATCCTTGTTCACCTTGACCTTTTTCCCATTCTCCACCAGCTCCACGATGGCCTCCTCCCCCACCTCCTCCTTGAGGCTGGCGGGCTCGAAGCCGCTCTTGTCGGAAGGCACCCATACCAGCTTCTTGGCAGCCCAGTCAGCCTGGGCCAGCGGGTTATTAATGAAGTTTTTGTCCACGTAGAGATACTTATCAGCGGCTTGCTGCGCCATGGCGACTCACAGCCAGGACCTGCGGGAGAATCAAAGGGGAGAAGTTAGATACCACGACCTCAGCCACACAAGGCCTGCTGACCCCGTCTGATCTCTGCAAACAGGGCAACGCTGGAGTAGACAGAGCAAAACTTCTAAAACCCGGTGGCAGGGCTGCCAGTGTCTTCCCGCTCTTCATTTTTGGGAAGAAGATGTACACGACTGATACAAAAGACAACAAGTTGTCATCACATATTTTGTTAAGAAGTTCACAGGAAGGTAGATTCTAAGACCCATCCACAATCAAACTGATCTACAAAACTACCGTGACACCGAATGATGAGTCAGACGTAACCACAGTCACTCTGCTACATGAGCTGAGACAGTTAAGACACTACACAATTTAAGAGGACTTCCAACAAAAGCTAGTTTCTAATTACCTACCCGCCCCCCCCACCGCCCCAAAAGGCAAAGAAAAACAACCATGCACAGCGGAAGTTGCCAGTTTAAAAAACTTTTTATTTCACGGAGTCAACCAAGAGGGGAAAAAGAAATAAAACACCAACACACTAGTATGTTGCCAAGAGATGCTAATTCCATCTCGGTTAACACAGGCCAAAGAAATAAGGCAAGAAGAAAAGAAGTCAGGCTCCAGGAAATGTCAGAACAGTTAGGAGCGCTTCCCTTCTGGACCACTAATGTGAAAGGCAGCCTGCAAACCCATGTCCAGAACGGAAGCACCATGCGTCTCCTTTTTTCAAAACTCATTTGCAAAATAAAGAGGATTAAATAATCCCTTAAACCTGTGTGGTTCAATGGTTTATGAAATGGTTGCACACGCACTTCGTTATCTCAAAAGATTCTCATGGGGTGCCCGGGTGGCTCGGTAAGTTAAGCAGCTGCCTTTGGCTCAGGCCACAATCCCAGGGTCCTAGTATGAAGCCGCGGGTGGTGCTCCCTGCCTTCTTCCCCTCCTCCTCCTCCTCCCTCTCCTCCCTGCTCACGCCCTCTCTTGCTACCTCTCTCTCTCTCAAATATAGAAATGGAATCTTAAAAAAGACCCTCATCATAACTCTGTGTGGTCAGTAAGAACTATGCTACACATCCCATGTTACTGACAAGGAAACAGGAACTCCCTGGAGGTTCAAGGGCTTGTGCAGAGTCACCCAGGGGGTACTCGGGACTCCTAGTCCCATGGCCTTCACACAGGATAGCCACAGTGCTTATTCCTGCACAAAGGCAGAGGCTGGGACCCACCGGGAGGACAGCTGGTTTAGGTAAACAGATCACAGGACTTCGAAACCATGGTCTGAGACAAAGCCAGCCCACAGCCCCCTGAGAAGCAGCCCAGAAGCAACACAGGAAGGCCTCTCTTTTCTGAGGTCAAGGCCTCCATCTCCAGGCCTGGGAGGCCAGGAGGACCCCAGATCCAAATCCAGAGTCACACGGGCTTTCACACATCTAGACTCCAACAGGGACTTGGATGCTAAGGAGGCTGAAGGTTTGGGAGGGACAGAACAAAAGAAGCCTGGGCTGCCCAGGCCTATCTTATCTGGGCTCATTAAATGCTTTCCAGATCAAGACTAAGGGGCTCCCCTGGACACGTTCCAGGAAAGGGGTTGTTTTCCAGGAAATCTGCTCACTCGCCTCCCCACCCCCCACAGGAGGGAAGGCAAGTCCATGGAACAGAGCCTGGCAGCCTCCCCAGCAACCTCAGCTGGTGGCTTTGTTTATAGTCCCAGCCAAGCAAACCCTAGCAGCCCCTCTTGGGGGACCAGGGGCATTTATCCACCTGCAAAGACTACCCCCCGCCCCCGGCCCTGAGAGAAAACAGCAGTCCGAACACAGCAGTCCGAGAGGCAGGAAGGGACGGCCTGGCCTCACCTTCTGTTTGTAGGGACTGGGATCTCCGAATGCCCACCAGGCATTCAAGCAAATGGAAGGCTTCTCTCTGCCAGAGGACACCCCAGCCACCCTCTCCCTCTCTGCCATCCAACTGACCACTATCTAGCCAGGCAGCCTCCTCAGTCCTAGGACCCAGGCTCCCGAAACCAGTCGCCCCATCCCCATGCCACTGCTCTGCTTGAGGACTTGGAAGGATCACAAGAGCAGACGGCTTCACAGGCTACTGTTCTAAACCTTTCTGCAAACTTCAAACCCAAAACGGATAAGACAATCTCCCATCAACATGCCGCAAGGGATTCACTCGAACCCCGTCCCCCCAAATCTTGAGTCCACTGCTGGTTATGAATTCTACTACTCCAGGGGCGCCTGGGTGGCTCAGTCAGTTAGCCGTCTGCCTTGGGCTCAGGTCATGATTCCAGGATCCTGGGATCCAGCCCCTGCTCAGCCAGGAGTCTGCTTCTCTCTTTCCCTCTCCCCCACCTGACGTGTGCTCTCTCTCTCTCAAATAAATAAAAATCTTAAAAAAAAAAAAAAAAAAGTTCCACTATTCCAGCCCAATGAATAACACCCAAAGATATTCCATGCCCTTTATGAGATCCCTCCAAGCAGAAAAAAAGGGAACAGTCATTAGGTAGCCTAACATTAACCTCACTGAAACATCAATCACCCTACAAAAGATCATTTATTATCCCCAATTTATAAATGAGGAAGTAGGCTCAGAGAAGGCAAGTTACTTGCCCAGAGCCGCCCAGTCCAGTCAGGGTGCAGGGCTCTAACCTAGATCGCCGCCGCCGCCCTCCCCCCCACCCAGTCAGGGCTCTCCCTGGCAAACTTGGGCTGGGGACCCACAGAACAAGTCAGGCTGGCCTCAGAGCCAGGTCAGACTGCCCATACGTTGAGTGGGACACAGGGAGTGTGGGGGAACACATTCCACAGCATCCAACACACTGGGTGCTATCAGAGCGCAGTCAAAATTTTAACATTCTCACTCCCTGGCCTGCTGCTGTCCACGCAAGGACTTCTGGCCTCATCAGACTCACTTCATCCCAGCAACACCAGCCCTGGCGGGACCCACACAAAGCAGCCGTCTGGCGGCCTGGCAGCTTGGCAGCACATGAGCTCCCTCTGGGCTGCAAGTCCTGGGCCATCGGTCGCCCCTGGAATGCCATCAGCAGGTATGCACTGGAAGGCCATGCACACAGCGGCTGCTTGCTGCCAGGGGCCAACCTCCCCAGCCCCTCGCCCTGCCCTCCTTTCAGGCCGGTCTACCCTTCATGAGACCTGGAGTCTACACTTCCTGTAAGACAGGGGAGTCTTACTATGTCCCCCCAGAGCTGGGCCAACACTGATGGCTGCACCCCTCTGTCTCGAGGGGTGCCAAGGCTCCCATGCAGGGTTGGCCCAAAGCCTCCATGCCCCTCTCTGAGCAGAACTTTTCATTACGCCCGGCTGAGCCCCGTTCGGCCAGGCCAAGGACAGAGATATCTGGTGTCAGCAGCTCACAGGAATGACGTGGGTTAGCAGCAGCGCCAAGATCAATATACATGGGCTGGACACGGGGGTGGGGTTTATGGGGTCACCATAAACAAGGGCGTGTATTAAAGCCCTCCCGCCAGCACAGATGGGTACATTCACATGCAGTGACTGTGGCTGAGCTCCGGTGTCCACCTGAGTTGGGGGGCAGGCCCCGGGCCCCAGCGGCTATGGATGCATGTGTGCCTAGTACAGCTTCCAGTGATGCAGATGTGAGCAGTGACCTCGAAGGGTGCAGACAGAGAAAGCTATCACCAGCCTGAGGTGTCAGAAATGAAAGGGGGCATCAGAGAAGGGACGCTAGGGAGGCAGCAGCTCCTTCTCCCCTCCCTGTCCTAGGACCATACTTAATGGCCTCTCTGACACTTTGTACAAAAATAAGATGAAATCAGAGAGGGAGGCAAACCATAAAAGACTCTTCACCCTAGAGAACAAACTGAGGGTTGCTGGAGCAGAAGGTGGTGGGGGAATGGGGTAGCTGGGGGGGATGGGCATTTAGGAGGTCATATGATGTGATGGGGGTGGGGGGTTTCATGTAACTGATGAATCTCTACCTCTGAAACTAATCACACACTGTATATTAATTCATTGAATTTAAATAAAATAAATTTCTTTTAAATCACACATAATATAAAAGTTTTCAAAATGAGAGGCACCTAGGTGGCTCAGTCAGTTCAGCATCTGCCTTCAGTTCAGATCATGATCCCAGGGGTCCTGGGATAGAGCCCTGCACTGGGGAGCCTGCTTCTTCCTCTGTCTCTCCCCCTGCTTATATGTGCTCTCTCTCTCTCTCTCTCTCAAATAAATAAAGTTTTCAAAAGGAAAGAAAAATATCCCCATAAATTCCTAAGACCCTCCCCCTAAAGTCAGTTTTCTCTTTTCCTCCGGTCCTCCTAATCCTTATTCACAGAAACACTGAAGAGATTTCATGATCATAGGCAGAGCATGGGGTTTCACATTGTGGATTTTTCCTATTCATTGTGACTAAAAACCCCCACAGGGCCACAGTTTGCCTGACCATTTTTATCCAAAACTTCACTTTCCAGCCCAAGTCGCAGAGGCTCTAAGAGGAGAGGGAGTGATCCCACTCGGTTACACACCTAGAGAAGCAAGGACTCAAATTCAGGACTCCTGACTTCAAGGTTTTCTTGGGAAACACTTTTAATGGCTGTATAATATTCCAAAGTGATGGGGCGGGGGAGGGGCTTAAAAAAAAAAAACACTCATTAGGTTTTTTCCTTATATTATATGGTGGGCCACCTTGAGATAAATTCCCAGAAGTTTAATTACTGAAACAAAGGAACATTTTTATAGCCTTGAGAAGTATTACCAAAATGCTTTCCAAAAGGGTTGACTGGTATGCACAGCCACGGGAATAGCACACCCATGCGGGGGCAGCAGCCACACTAGCACTAGGAAAACTGTGGGAAAAAGCTCGGGGGTCTGGATTAGGGGACCTCAGAAAATTGTGGCACTCTGCAGGGTTCACAGGCCAGCAAGGAGTTAAGGAAAAAGAAGGCAGCTTTCCCCACTGGAGAGCAGATCCGGTGGAGGCCGGCCCTTTCCACACCAGCTTCCTGCGGGTGCCAGCCCAACTCCAAGAAACCCAAGTAGTTGCCTTTTTAGGCCATAATCGAGAGGACACGACCAGAGGCTAAATTAGGACTCTCAGGAAATGATGAAACTGAAAGAAAATAGGTTGACCAAAAACCTCTGCTTTCTACCCAAAATGTAATTCCTTGATTGCCTGCCTTCTCCCTTTCCCTCTCTCCCCAAACATCCATCTGGACCTTTTACTCCTTCCTGTTTTCCCAAAGACCCCCCCCCAACCCCGCTCCCTCCCAGCTTCCCACCCTTCACTTGGTTCTCTTTTTACTGACTTGTGTGCTTGTTTGGAAAAGAAACAGCTAGCCCCTTAAAGACAGAATTTATTCGACTGGGACAAATCATTGGTCCAAACACTGTGAGCCTGTCCATTCCTAGACAACAAGGGTCTATGTAAAGGCTTCCATGGCCAAGTTCTGGGCCTGGAGCTGCAGTTCCTCCCATCTCATCTCAAAGCTATCCAGTCTGAGGGCCTTTCTCCATCCCCAAAGGTGAGGGCAAGGAGGCCCACACAGGTCACAAAGCCCAGGTTCAAACTCACACCGGCCGGGGTTCTGCCTCAGCTGCCTCCCCCCAACAACCCCGGGAGCTCTCTGGGGAGAAAACAAACCCAGACGCCCTGGTTCATTCAGCAAACCAGGGACACAGACACTACTCATGCTAACAGGAAGCTGCAAATACCCGCCCCCTCCTGGTGCTGCTTTGTACCAGGGCCCTCAAACTCCCACCTTAGACTGCTGGCACTGAGAGAAGGGCCAGGGGTCTGGTCTGTCTGACCTTGGGTGAGCCACCTCTGTTCTCCGAGCCAAGGATCCAGTTCAGAGACCCCGTGACCTCAGCTCAGAGACCCCGTGACCTCAGCGCAGACACTGGCAGCCCCATTCCAGCTTCACCACCCCTGTCTGCCAGCAGGCTCCTTGCTTGGCTTTTTTATCCCCACCCCCACCCGGAGAGCACAAGGGAACACGTCCCTTCTCCTTTCTTCCTGCAGCCATTGCTTCTGAGTTAGCAAAACTAGCAAGGCGCCTGAGTTCCATCGTTAAGGAAGGGCCTGTGAAGGCGGCTGCTGAAGTTACCCAGAAATTGTCGAATGCCTGAAATTTACTTATTCAATGAACTACTACATACTGAAGGTCCACGTGCAAAAATATGGTGACAAAGGTACAAAGGACCTAAGGAGTTTATACTAGTGGAACCTTCACTGTAGAGGGGAAGGCCACATAAACAGTCAGCGCCAACACAAGACTCAATGAAGAAAGACGAATGAGTCAGGCACTCATCGCAGGAACAGAGAGGAAGGCGTAAGGTGAGGGAAAACTCAAAGCAGCAGGGGGTTCACGGAAGGGACGGGATGTCAACGGAGTCCTAGAAGATGGGACCAGGACTGGTGGGGGAGGGGAAGAGGTGGCACCAGGCCAAGGGAGAAGGGGGGGTGGTTCTTCAGAACTACACAGTGACGTGATGGGTTAAAGCAGGGCTCCCCCGCCTCAGCACTGCAAACACCTGGGGCTGGAATTCTTTGGGGGAGGGGGTGCTGTCCTGTGTACTGCAGGATCTAGCAGCATCTCTGACCTCCACCCACTAGACGAGAGTGCACTTCGTCCCCAGGAGAGACAATGAAAATGTCTTCAGACACTGCCCAAGATGGGGACTGGGGGAGCAAAATGACCCCCAGTTTGAGGAGCACAGACTGGAGGGGTGAGCTGCAGGAGTAAACCTTGCAAAGAAGCCAGACTTCAGCTCAGTAAACGCTCTCCCGAGTCCGAAGTACACACTTCTAGAAACAGAAGTGGCCCAGTGAAAAGTGATTCCCAGAACCCACCCACTATGGATGGCTCCAAGGAGTGCTTGTCCCTATAATGCACTGTTCTTTTAAGGGACCTGACCTGAACCCACTACTGGAATGGACTGTAGAGATTCCCAAATATCTGGCAAAGGAGACTCCTGTGCTTCCCCAGGCAGGGCATGAATCTCCAGGACCCCTGACGCAGCTCCTCAGCTGCTGAGTCACAACCTAGTTCGCCTGCTGGAAGAGGTCCAAGTCCTTCATGGAAGGCAGGCAGCAGTCATGCTGGGGGGCAGGGGGGTAGGGGGGCCCGGGGGGGTGCTCCTCTGGCTGTGCTGGCTTACCCCATATCCTGGGAATTCCAAATGCCATTCACTGAAAGGTTCTGATACATCAAGACTGGTCCCCAGGAGGACACCCAGATAAATGTATTCGACCCAGAAATCTCTTGCAAACCCCCTCTAATATATCTGAGTGCCTAACACTCAGTCCATGTCTCCACCCAGAGAGTCCACAAGCACCATCTCACCTGAACTCCCCCAAACCCGGACTCTCTTCCACCTCTCCACCAAGACCCCATCCATCTGGTCACCTGAGACCATAAACTCCTTCTAGTGGATCAGCAGAGCCCTCTGTCAAGCCCTCAGGCCAGCGCCCTGCTGCAGGACTGCGGCCCTCCTCTCTACCTGCACAGCCGCCCCTTCCTGGCCTTCCCCCGAGTCATCCACCTCCTTCCAATCCGTACCCCCCGCTGCCTTCAGGATGGCTCAGCAGCTCTGTTTCTGTGCGTCCTACACCCTACCGTACTGACAATTACTCACCAGTTCCAAACAGTTCGATGGCTCCACATCTTCTCCAGTAAAACTAACCATATTTTCATGGTGAGTGGGCCCTTCTGAGCCCACCCCTCAATCTCCGTGCTCCGGCCCCTCCTCATAACCAAGCCCAGCTCACAACTGCCTCTGCTGAGGCCTCATCCTCAACACCAGGAGCCCTCTCTCAAATTTCAACCCCAACGTCCTCCTCCATAGCTACAAAGGGACTTCCCGTGAGTAATCCAACAGCTGAACTGTCGTTATCTGCAGTTTCATCTGAGCATGGGAGACAGGTCTCATTCATGTCCTTGATTTTGAAAGTCCAGCACAATGCCTGACCCCAACAGGTGCTCAGTTAAACTTACCTGAATGAATGTATGAGGAACACCGCAAAGAGAAGAAAGGAGTAATGGGGAAGCTTTCGAAGAAGCTGGAAAATCTCCCTGAGACCCAAGCTGGCAGCAAGCGCAAGACTCCCAGCCTGCCATCTCCCAGCCACTCACAGCCACTCGACTGTGACAAAGCCCAAGTCGTTTATGGGCTAGTTCTTATAGCCCCAAAACAAGGGTGGAAAGAAAGTACTGGTGGGGGGTGGGGGTGACTTTCAATTCACAGAGAGAAACAGGAGTGAAGATAATTTATTGGTTCCCAAGAAGCTTTCCGTAAGGTTAAATAAAACCATTTCTGTTTTCTGGAACCTTCTAACCCCTCCTGACTAATCACAGGGAGGCACCCACCATCTACCACCAGACACACCAGAGAGGCCCTTGGCTGGTGTGGTGTGGCCTCTGCCCTGGTCGGGAGCCGTGCGAAGACTTCAGGGGCAGCCTTCCCTGCCTCTCCCGGAGCCCTCGGGCCACATCTAGCAAGCACAGCAGACATCCATCTTTGGACCAACTCCGAACAGACAGAAGGAACTTGAGAAAAACCACTGCAATGCAGCGCACCAATTCTGCAAATCCCAAGGGAAGTCTGTAATGCACTGTACTCGAATGGAATGGGTGTAAACTTGGAGTCCCACAGACTCCCCCACTCAATTCCGGTAACCTTGAAGCTGTTCACACCGCACCTTCCCAGCTTCACTGTGAGGGGAAAATCTGTGTCAGAGGAGCTGTAACTCAAACAGCCAGGGAAGACTTGGATACCGAGTAAGAACTTCTAGGTCTCATCCTCCTAATTAACCCTAATCCTTCTCTAGAAGGACACCGAAGGCCCATGGAAAGTTTCCAGGAGTTTGGTGACTCTTTCTCCAGGATACACGGGTCCCCAGCTAACACCACGGCACAGTACGCCAGTAATTCACCACGAAGGAAGAGGGTTTCACAGCCACAGGAGGTTGGACACCTGCCTCTCTGTGGCCCTCCCGCACAGGAAATGCTCCAAGGAGCCTGCAGACAAGGAAGCCTGCTCAAGTCTGTCTAATCAGGCAAAGCACTCCAGGCCAGCCTGCAGGAAAACGCTTCCTCAGTGCTGGCCTGGCCGGGTGTGCACGAGGCCTTAGGCAGAAGAGCCCGATTTGAGTCAGGCTCTCAGGCTCCAACAAGATAATGGGCCACAGAACCTAGTAGAACAAGCATCTTTGGGGGGGGGGGGGGGGGCGGGCCCCGTCCCCCCCCCCCCGGGCAACACAAAAGAGGACGCGCCCCCCAGGGGGCCCTTTCCCGCGGGGGGGGGGGGGGGGGGGGGGGGGGGGGGGGAGGGTCCTCCCAGGTCCAGAGCCCAGGAGGCAGAAGCCGCTGAGGACTGGAGGATGGGCCCCCTTCCCTCCCACCTCAGGAATGCTGTTTGCTTACAGAAGAAGCTAGGACTTGTGGCCGTTAGCAGTATTCCAACCCAAGCCGGTGTTGATGTTCAGCAGATAAGAACAGCAGACCAGAGACAGCCCAGAGAGGAATTTAGCACCAGAGCCCCAGAACCCACACTCTCTGCCCTTCCTTCCACAGAGGCCACATGGAGAGGCTGCCGAGGACTCCTCCCGGCCTGGGGAACACTGAGAAGGGCTCACGTGTGCCTGACTACAGAAGGCAGGGCCTGGGGTCACTCTGCCTTTGCTCTACACCCATGAAAACCAGACCATCAAAGAGGACACCAGAGGGGCGCCTGGTGGCTCGGTCAGTTGAGCAGCTGACTCTTGGTTTCGGCTCAGGTCATGACAGCAGGGTCCTGGGATGGAGCCCCGTGTCCCGCTCAGGAGTCTCTCTCCCTCTGCCCCTCCCTGTCCCCATACGCACATGCACTCACTCTTTCTCTCCCTAAGATAAATTAATTAAAAACAATAAGACACCAGAACCTTGTGCACAGATTCCCTCCTCCTCCTTGGGTAAGAACGGAAGGTGGGCGAGGCAGGGAGGGGGGAGTAGCCCTAGCAGAGGAGAGGCTGGAGGCTGGAGGCTGGAGACTGGAGGGGACGAGCGCAGCGATTCCCCCAGGATCTTATCAACCATGCTGAAGAATGTGGATTTTAGTGGAGGGAGAAGGGGAAGCCACCTGGGGGTGGGGGTGGGTGACATCATCGGATCTGAATTTTAAAGAGATCACCCTCTCTGACCTCTGCCTCGGAGTGGATAGGAGAAGTGAGCAGCTGCAAAGCAGCCCAGAGGAGCCAGGAACCAGCTTGCAATCTAAGAGAGGGCAGAGTCCCAGGACAGGGCCAGGGAGAAAGTGGTTGAACAGAAAGGGACAAGGGAAGGCACCTGGCGGCAGCCCTGGATCTACCAGCGCACACAGCCCAGCTCAGAGAGAAGCAGGAGTCAATGCACACTGCAGCCATTTCCTCCCAAGTAAGAAGTGACCCGGCATTTCCAGAGTAGGGCCCAGGCACCATACGTCACCCAGACTGAATGCCTGAATGGGTCTCCTCCTCGAAGATACCATCCCTGTCTGCTGGGCCACAAGATCCATTCTTAACCAATGACTCAGTCAACCAATCAGGGCAGAAAGCAGAGCTTGAAGCCAGCCCCTCGTTCCATTCAAGTTCTGCCACGGAGCGTGTCCATCCTGCCTGGAGAGAAAGACTCTCATGGCCTTTTTTTTTTTAAGAGTTTATTTATTTATTTATTTGACAGAGAGATCACAAGCAAGCAGAGAAGCAGGCAGAGAGAGAGAGGAGGAAGCAGGATCCGTGCTGAGCAGAGAGCCCAATGCTGAGCCCAGGGCAGAGGCCTTAACCCACTGAGCACCCAGGCGCCCAGCAACTCCTGCACCCAACGCGTCCCAACTGTGCTTCCAGCCCCACCTCTCCTGCCTCCCGCCACTCTCCATTCTAGACCCAGCTCCGCAGGAAAGAGCCTCTGCTCCTCAGCCAACTCTCCCCATCATCTGGGCAGCCCGTCCTAATATCCCAGTAGATCTTCATCTAGCTTCCTCCCCTCCCCAGACCGATTCCAGCATAATCTGCCTTGTACCAGAACCACCGCTTCCTCTCCCTGTCTTCCCATCAGCCATCAGACTCCCTGAAGGCAGGGACTGTCCCCTCCACCCCCCAAGACCCTGTAGGCAGGAGCTGACTGAGCCCAGGGTCCACAGAGAGGGTCCCCCATCAGTGTCTCTCGTTGTGTCTTCTGGAGCTGTGCTGTCCAAGAGAACAACCAATTCTAAAGGTAAGTCTCCCAAAACCTCCTGTCCAGTGCTGGGGGGCGGGGAGCACAGTTTTCACTCGGGGGTTAGAGGCGGGGGGCGAGGCCCCCAGCTGGATCTGCAGTAAGTCATCCAACACCGGAGCCCTGACTCTGCATATAACTGGTTCAGCATCTACGTAGTGAGATCACACATGGGCTCACCTTCTCAGTGATGAGCACTCAGCCACCACACCGAGGGAACTGCAAAGAGAAGCCCAAGGCTCCAGATAGGAGGCGGTGTGCCCCCCCACACAGCCAGGACTCTGAGCCCCAGACCCGCCCCCAGGTGTAACAAGGTTGACACAGCCGCTTGGCCGCCTCCCCGTTAGGAAATGCGTGTGCACTGGACCTGCAGACCCTGCCCTCCCACTGAAGGCATCATCACTAGGACTTATCAGAGACGGGGCATGCGTACATGAGGGGCAACTTGAACCCTTCAGTCGCCTGCAGCAGAATTACTCCTTCCCTCTGGTTCTGCTGATAGGACGGTTTTTCTCTCCTCAAGCATGTGAGCATAGTTTGCTGAAACCCAACGCAGAAAAATAACCATACTGAGAAGATCTAATTATACGGCCGCCGTCTCAGTGGGAAAGTGCAGGGCACTGGGTTTTCTGAGTCCACATTGGGATGGCAGGGAAATGCAACCCCACATGAGAAACTAGGGGCAATTTCTGAAGACCCCTGCGCCCAGATCCGGGCCAACACCAGCTGGTTACTCCGAGTGATGTTTAAATAATACAACACACACACACACACACACACACACACACACCCCTACAACAAGCTCTGAGGAGTATAGCCACTACCACCAACAGCCATCCCAACCCTATCCCTGCGGGGCTGAAAACTCTAAGGCCTGGATGGGTCCCAGGCACTGAATAACCCGGGGAAGGTTCCAGCCTCCCTAAAGGTCGGAAGTCCAGAGGTCAAACACCAGACTCTCTGCCAGCCATTCGCAGAGTGCCTGGCTCGAAGACCAATAATCCTGCACCTGATCGCCCGAACAGAAGTGATTCTGCTGTGATCTGTCGTCCTCCACCCTCGCCCCACTCCGAGCAGGCAAAGGAAGGAGAGGCTCAGAAGAGGTGGCCGCCAGGACCATGTCAGTGTCCTCTTCCTTGTCACCAGTGCCCCTTCCAGCTATACCTGATGTTCATTTGTTTCTAAGAGACACACGACTGGACTGGCCGGGGGTCAATCTTCCTGAATCGATCAGGTAGTCATTTAAGTCAACTCTGATAATGAGCTTCATCACTGAAAGGAGACAGCCCTTCCAAAACAGTGATAACTTATTCATGACCTTCCCAGAAGGCGTCTTAGAAGGAATCCGATTCAGGAGGCAGCCAGACAGGCCCTAGAACACCCCAGACCTATCAGTTAACAGAACAAATTCAACCTGGCTGCCTGGGCCCCCTGGGCCTTAATTTCTCGCTTTATAAAAGGGAGGTGCTACCAGCTCCCCCCCAGGACAGCTGTGAGTACTGGAGAGCCTGTGGGGGTGCAGCCCTCCCCGCCCCCCCAGGTCTAGCTGACAGTTCCAGCTCTGCAATGTGGTCAGAGCACTGCTCCTCTCACAGAACTATTGTGAGGATCACAATAGGCGAGCGGAGGAGCGGTGCTTGGTGGCGCCCCGGGCCTACAGGCCCAGCCCCCGTCCCCCCAACAATCTTTGCCTCTTCTCTCAAGAAGTCTGTGTCGTGGCTGAGCTCATAATGAGTCAGTCAGTCACTCGCACTGCCCTCACACAGCCCACTTCGGGGGGGTTTGAAGTCACATCCTGCCTAGCCTAACTCGACATGATTTATTCCACCCCAGGAATGCAGCTCATTTCCCAGAATTTTGTAAAGAAGTTTAAAGAGTTTGATCTTGCAAAGGACTCCATTTACAGGCTCAGCTGGAGTGGAGGAGGAGACTGGGTTCGGCTCAGACCTGTAGGCGGGAACCACACAAAGTTGGGGTTGAAAGAGGCCCCCTGAGCATCTCATTCTGGAGCGCCAACAGTTTTTTTGTTTGTTTGTTTGTTGTTTTTTAATTTCAACCCACAGCAAAAAAAAAGAAATTTTTTTTAAATTTAAGGGCTTTTAATCCCCCATACACCCACAAACAGGTCAAACGAAAGCTCCACAAAATGATATATACTGGCCACTCACCTTGGTATTTTCCACTGGAATCTACTTTGTTCGGTGCCTAAAAACACTGGCTGCCACCTGTGAAAGTAACTTCATGACCCACCAATGAGGTTTCAGCTGATGGTCTGAAAAAATACCAATCTGACTCGGCTGTCACCGGGCACATGAGGCTCGGAATGGTCCAGTGAGTCACCCAAGACCACAAGTCAGGTCAAGAAGCAGCTCGAGGGGCGCCTGGGTGGCTCAGTGGGTTAAGCTTCTGCCTTCCGCTCGGGTCATGATCTCGGGGTCCTGGGATGGAGCCCCGCCATCAGGCTCCCTGCTCAGCGGGGAGCTTGCTTCCCTTCCTCTCTCTGCCTGTCTCTCTGCCTACTTGTGATCTCTGTCAAATAAATTTAAAAAGAAGTAGCTCTATCCCAAAGCCAAAGCAAGGCTCTTGGGGGGTCAAACCTCCAGCAGGTAGGACAGCAGTCACCTGCCATGCACTGGCTGTATTCAAGGACCCCTGCTCCATCACCAGATCCCAACAACCTCAGCAAAGCCCAGTGTGCTGCCTGTGGTCCTGCCCTATTCCTCTTCCCCACCAGCCCCTTCAAATACATACTCAGAGGCTCGGAGAGGTGGAGCAAACGGCATGGATATGGGCATTTAGGAAATGTCCTTTGAGGACCCGGAGCCAAGGACAGCGCTCTGTCGGTATGCAGAATCCCAGCAGATCTGATCTGCTACAATCAGAACATCACCCCTCCAAGCCCCAGCCCTAAACTCAAGAGACGCCCAGAAATGACATGATATTAACAGCTTAATGCAAGGAAGATCACTATCCTACAGGGATAAGCTCAGAGAGGCTGCTCTCCAAGTACTTATATCCCTGGGGAGGGATAACCTAACCCTGTAATGAACAGACCTTCATGCCTGCTAACAGCCTGCTGATGCCATCTGTTAACACACACACGTGTACACACACACGCTCTAGAAGCAGGAAACCCAAAGTTCTCTCTGGAACAGTGGTGGTGAACACTTTCATCCAATAGGGACCCCTTTGAGAATCGATGGGAGGCAATGAACCCTCCGCACACCACCTCACGGAACTCACCGAGATGCTTCCGTGCACTCCGTGGCCTTCCAGAAGCCCCCCAGTTACAATTTCAAAGACAAAAGGACACCAGAGTGGCCTCCTTCTCCAGCAAGGCAACATGAACAAAGACTTGAGAGGAATTTCTTTCTTCATTACCCTTCAGAGGGGTAATCAGAATTTCACAAAAGGGGTCGGAGTGGGCAAAAGGCAAACTCTGCAGTCAGACAAGCCAACAGTGAGAGTTGCTGTGGCAAGTGTGGGACTTGGGATGAAGGGGGCAGGCGGCCATTTCCCCTGAGCTGCTTGGGATCATCCTGGACTGCACAACCAAGACCTCCTAAATGATCAGCAAACAGCCTCTCCTCCCTACATCTTCATTGCTCAAGACGATTCTCAAGCGGGCTAGCAGGTACCACCCCCGGGCACATAGGCTGCCTGGAGGACGGAGCCAAGCTCTCCAGAGAAACCAGGGGCGACAAGCAGCACCCCAGGGCCTTTGGCCTCCCTGGGGAAAATCACCCAAATACTAGTTACAGATTTAAGATAAAAACACACCTATCTCCCACGTGACAGAAAGTCAATTCCTGGAGAAGACTAATGAATTCCTAGAGAAGGCTGTGGTAGCCCCCGTGTCTGCAAGGCGGGCCCACCCAGCTGTCCTTGAGCAGGAAGCCTGGCTGTAGGGATGACCTCACCACGTCCTTCACCAAGAACCTGGCGGCTGCTTATTTTACCACCCACCAAGAACTGCTCCTTTGCCCCAGCCACGGCCGTGGGTTGGCTTCCAAAGGGGTCAAGGCTGAGCTGCGCTCAAGAAGGGAAGAGCGGGGTGCCTGGGTGGTTCAGCGGGTTGAGCCTCTGCCTTCAGCTCGGGTCATGATTCCAGGATCCTAGGATCGAGCCCCACATCGGGCTCTCTTTCTCCCTCTGTCTGCCTCTCTGCCTATTTGTCATCTCTGTCAAATAAATAAATAAAATCTTTAAAAAAAAAAAAAAGAAGAAGAAGAAGAAGAAGGGAAGAGCAGCAGCCCCTGCCCTGACTGGGACGGGGACTGTGGGACTGGGAACGAACCCACACCACAGGCACGTGGCACACACACAAACCTGGACACACGCAGACATGGGCATGCACACAGACCTGTGAGTGTGTAGCCCAGGGATGTGGGATCGGGGCAGAAGGTGACACTCATGGAGTCTGGCCACCTGAGGCTGATCACCGCAGTCTCTACTCACAGGCTGAAGGAATGTCTGGGGACGTCATTTGAACACCGCGAACCTCCCTTCCTTCATCTGTAAAATGGGCATCACTGACAAGTAACTGCCAGCACTTGCTTCTTCTGACCAGATAGCGACCATGGGCAGTAGTTCCCGCCGAAGAGGAAACTGAAGCCCAGAGCATCTAAAGGACTGGCTCCAGGGCACACACTAGTGCAGCACACACTAGTGCGGTTGGTGTGTGTGTGCCCTGGAGCTCCGCCTCCCAGCCGGCTCAGCAGGTGCTGAGGAAGCGAGCCCCAGAGGTTTGCCCTGAGAGAAATCATCAGGAAGGGGAAGGAGTCTGAGGTGACCCACAGCCACCTGCCCAGTCACCCACGGTAGCAGCAGTCCTCCTGGCTGGTACCCAGCCCCTGGGGCGGCCGCTGTTTCCCTAGCAAACACCTTTTTAACCTGACTCCCCCACCTCCACCAACCCCTCCCAGCTGTCCCCTTCAGTACCCACTGAAGAGCCTGGAATTTAAAGCGCCTGTCAGAGACTTCCAACCACAGCCAATTCGGAATGTCCCAGGTCCAGGAGCACAAAGGCTGCCTGGTAAAGCCCCCGGAAGAGCTCAGAATCCTGCCCCTGATCTTTGCTCAGGTCCACACTCAGTATCACATTCTTCAGATTCTTGTCTGAAAGCCAGAAAGGGGGGAGGGAGAGTGGCCTCCACTATTTCAACCTAAGGATAATTAGAGCCTGTGGTTTTAAAGGGGTAGAGGGCCAACCTTTCCCAGCCTCTCGAGTACACCGGTGTGATACTGCAACCGTCTGCACATAAGGGGCTTTGCAGCCTGGAAGTGGTCTCACTTTGAAGAACCGGGGCTCCAGTGCCCATGGCTATTAGGTGGCGGGGAGGGTCGCTGCCAGATCCTCGGTCTCACCCTCAGAGGCCCCCTGTCCATTCCTTCTCCAACACGAGGCTCGAAGGGCTAGCCAAAAAGTCAGCAGAACTAACTCCAGCTGGTTTGGAGGAAGGAGTCTGGTTGGAGGTGAGAAGTCCCAACACTTACAGGGTCCTGTAAATGCCACAGAGCCCAGCGGCCAGTAATTAATCCCATAATGAGGCATTTTTCACGAGCACTTGGCGCGACACAGCCAGCCACCTCCTCCTCAGCCTGCCAAAGGCAGGAAACAGAGGGCGGCAGGCTGGGCTCCAGCAGAAGGCAGGCCGAGCGCAGGGCGCTGTCGGGGGGCAGGAGGCTCAGAGGAGATGGCACTGGGAAGCAGAGGGAGAAAAGCTAGTTTCCCGCAGGAACCAGACTGACCATACCTCACACACCTGGCCACAAAAACCCATCTGCCGCCCACTGACATGCCTCAGAGGCTGCACTTTACACCTGGCCCCATAAGCCAGCGAGGAAACACCAGGCCTCACTGCTTTAAGGCTGTATACAAAAGCCAGACCTACAAACCCCCAACTTCACAAACATCACCCCCCCCCCAGCCCACACTGAATGCATTCATTGGGTGAGAGGGCAGGGGAGGCAATGAAAGCAAATACGGACATCCAGGAGCAGGAGAGGATGTGAGCTCTCCCTCACTATCCGGGGAGGTACTTAGGTTCTTTGAGTCTCAGTTTTCCCAACTACAAAGTGGGAACATTAATACCCCCCCCTTCATGGGATTGGGAGACTTTCATTGCAATAACCTGAGCCTGACTTTAAACTATAGTGACAGAAAAATTTGATAGGAATAGGCTTCTTAAAATGGATAAAAATAGATATATTTATAACAAACTGGCACCATGCTGGACAAACAGTGTTAAGAACAGGGGCGCCCGGCTGGCTCTGTAGGTGGAGCATGTGACTCTTGATCTCAGGGCTGTGAGTTCAAGCCCCACATCCGGCGTGGAGCTTGCTTAAATTTTTTTTTTTTTTAATTTGTGTATGAAATCAAGCACATAAACAATAGAGCCAAACTTTAATGAACATCAAAATCCTCTATGGGGACTCTCATTTTGTCATCCCACACACAAGGAAAACAAGTGCAGAAAGTGTGTACGGCTTACCAAGGTCAAAGAGCTGGCAGGTGAGAGAATCAGGATCAGGACTAAGGGTCCGGGTTCCAGAGCCTGCTGCCTATTACGTAAGTACGAGACATATACACATCCCAGTGGTTGAGACTCAGAACCAAAGCAATAAAGCTTTCTCCCCAAGGTCACATGCAGCCAAGTGCTGGCGCAGACGCTAAGCCAGCACACTCGGGAAAATATATTCACCTGTTTCTCAAGCACACATTAAGTGCCGCCCACAGGCGAGGGTCCCAAGAACAACAGGGGAAGCAAGACCCAAAAGCAGGCCAGAAGGACAAGTGCCAACAAGCCCCCGGTCCAGGACAGTGTTGACACCGCGAGGAAAGCATTGTCTGGCTGCAAACAGGAATTTATGTTTCAATTCCTACACCAGCATTCTATAAAATGTTACTCATCATCCCTCGTGCAAGAACAGTGTCTGCGGCTCATCAGAGGGAAGCCACCTCTGGGAACAATGGCTGGTCAACAAGGCCTGGGTAAGGCAGGAGATCACCGTGGGGGATTATCAGGAAGAACAACTCCGTCCCCTCCACAAGCCCCACAAGCCCCGTTACCCCGCACCTGGATCAAAGCGCACTGGACAGCTGAGAGGAGGAAGCAGGATGGAGGAAAAGATGCTCTGGTGAATGAGGGGCAGGTGAGGGGACAGGAGAGGGCATGGGACAGACACGTACTGGGACCCACCATGAGTGGAGTTCGTGGAAGGCTGTGAGCCTTCCCACCTTAGCGACTCAGGATACTGACATGGGTTTTATTAGCCACTTTACAGAGGAGGAAACTGCAGCTCGAAGCAATGAAATAAAAACCTGGGGAAATCACAGAAAGTCCCTCGCACCTGGAAGAATGGAACGAGTGGCCCTGGATTGTGGGAGAAAGCGCAGCGGATACACACACCCACTCCCTTCTCCCAGTCTGGACTAAACTGCGCCCCACACCTCTCCAGATTCACCTGTGGAGGCTTTAACACCCCAGCACCTCAAATGGGACTGTTTGGGCCATGGGCCTTTAAAGAGCTGATGAAGGTAAAACGAGGGCATTCGGGTGGGCTCCCCAATCTGCCCGGCGTCCCCGGAAGCGGGGGAGGACAGGAGCCACGGGGGCTGTGCACACGCAGAAGGCAGCCGGCTGTAAACAGAGAGAGGCCTCGCTCGTGGACTCTCAGCCCCACCAGCCTCCGGGGCTGGGAGACGGAGATGCCTCTTGTCCAAGCCAGCCTCGGGGACTCTGAGCACGCCCTTGCCTGACTGTGACTTGCCTGCCTGGCTGCTGTCTGGTTCGCCCCCCCCGCCCCTCCCCGAATAAAACCACAGACTCGCGCCCCGCACCAAAGCAGTCTCCAACACACCCCCAGCATTTAGACATATTTAATGAACAAATAAACTGAGTGAAAAATAACCCAGCTGCTGCTTGGAGAGTCACCCACTCCCTTGCCCACAGCCCGCTGACTCCCTCTGCTATCTCTAACTCCCTAGTCCATATAGTCACCACCCCAAAAACACAGGAGCTAGCATCTCACTGCAGACAGTAGAAATTCCAAAATAATCTCTAGCTCACAACAAGCACCAAACAGTAGTGCAAACTACGTGGATAGGCAGGAATCTACTAAGTGCTGAAATCCAGTGTGTGTGAAATTCTTAGTACCGATTTTCAGTCAGTCTGTAAAACGAGTGTACGGTTAGGTTAAGGTGCTGGTTTGGGTTGGGTTTGGTTTTGGGTTTTCTGAGTGTGTGTTCAACTGGTGGCACTGAGGACGGGGACAGAAACTCTCCTCACGCAACGTCAGGCCCAAGCAGCCCAGTACTGACCCAGATCGCTCGGCAGGCTGCAGAGGGGACTCAGGGCGATGGACTGAGCCATACTAGCAGGGCCAGAAGTATCCACTCATTCCTTGGGGGCAGGGGCGGGGGTACAAGCCTGTGGCTCCTTTCTGAACCAATAAGGGCTGCTCTCCAGCTCTCTAGGAAAAGGGTGTCATCCAGGGAAGGCTCCCTTGAGCCAGAAGCTGAAAGAAGGGGACAGCACAGGGCTCAACAGGCAAGGAACACCTGCAAGCTAGCCACTAATCTGGAGCGAAAGAAAATACCAGAGCAAAGACAGTCTCTAGACCTGTTTCCAGTCCAGCCTCTAGACCCCCTGACCACCCATCTTCTCCCCTCATGCCCCAAAGAACTCCCTTACCATTATAAACATCTATCTGCTCCAAAGCAGCCACTAGGATTCTGAAACTTTCTCTTCACAACAAAACTAAACTGTTGCAACTTGTTGCTACAATCCAGTGACTTCCCTGGTCTGAAGGAGCCACAGCAGAGCCCGAGTGGCCTGCCTGTGGCTTCTGGACATTTCTGAGACCACCTCTGCCCATCATCCCCCTGCTGCCTCCTACCCAGTCAGAGAGAGGTCTCTCTTTAGGGCCAGGGAGCTATTTCCCCCGCCTCCCGGTGGACAAGACTCCTTGGCCCCTCTGGCCCTCAATTCCTCTCCAGTGAAGACCACCCACGGCCCAGCTACGAGCAGGCAGGCACAGTGGCCAGGATGGTCTGTCACCTGCCCTCCCTCAGGACCAACCACAGGCATCTGAAGAATGGCCGGATGAGGTTAAAGGTGATGTCAGCAGCCAATGCAATGTTAGGGTAGCCATCCGCACAACAGGATGGAGGCCCCACTCTGCAGCAGCTAGAAGCTCTGCTCCTTTCATTAATTCTTGGCCAATAGTGCAAGAGGAGGCCTTGGGGACCAGACCAACACTTATCACCACCAAGTGAGGAAACACAAGTTCAGGAGTGAAGGGCAGTCACATGGGGGCATCTGGAATCAGAGCGTTGGGTTGTGAACACCTGCTCAGTCTTCTCATCTGTAAAATGGGGGTAATTTCCTACCTCATGAGGAGGTAAGACTTAACATGAGATAATCCACGTAAAAGCACCAGCAGTGCGCCTAGAATGCACCACATGCTCAACCACATCTAACTACTGGTACTCTTACTCTCATTAGCACAGTTGGGACTTCAACCCAGACCTCCTGATTCCTAGGCCAACGCCCTCCCAACAGAGCCTCTTCCTTCCTTCCTTGCCCCCCACCTTCTCCATCTTTCCACCTCCCCGCCCAGGTAATTCTAGCCTCTGGGAGGCTGGCTCAAGAGGCTGAGAAATCCCCAGGCACGGAGGGTTGCAGGGGCCTGCCTCCTGGGATGAGTGGTCTGTCCCTCCCTCCTCCCCTCCAACTTCCTGTCACAGGGGAAGATTCCTGAGGCCGGGGATGGGCTCTCTGCCCTCCAAGCCCCACCAAGCCCAGCATGGTGAAGGCCACACAGCAGCAGCCCAAGGAGTCTTTTGATGACTGAGATTCACCAAAGAAATTTGGGGTCAATACCCTTATCCCATTAGCTGGTCTTAAATAAAAGTAGATGAAAACTGGGGGCCCCTGAATGGCTCAGTCAGTTAAACGTCTGACTCTTGATCTCAGCTCAGATCTGGATCTCAGGGTGGTGAGTTCAAGGTCCCATGTTGGGCTCCATGCTGGGTGTGGAGCCTACTTTAAAAAAAAAAAGACAAAATTTTTAAAATGACTCCCTGCCACCACTTTTCTTCCCCAAGATTTCCAGACAAGTGCCTGGCATGTGCGCTTTGTCAAGTGAAAAGATGAGCAAATGGCATTCGAAAGCTCTGGCTGCCCGGGCCCCCTCGTCCCCAGGCTCACAGAAGAGCAGCGAGTCCCAGCACTCCTGACGAGGAGCCACCTCTGCACCAGGCCCCAGGGGCAGAACCTAGGGATCTAGACTTGAGGATGGACCCCACCTCTGACCCCCCAGGACCTCTGACCTCCACGTCCTCAGACCAGCAGGTTCTAGCATCTATCCCCATCCCAGACCAGTTGGACCGAGTCCCCCAAACCAGTTCCACTGCGTGTCTTTATGTTTATCAGACAGGAAGCTCCCTCTCCAGCCCAGTGACTTCATGCAAAACACAGGAAATGCAGCGGCTTTTGAACACAGGCAGCTCCAAATAAAGGAGCCTCCACGGCTGTGTAACAGCCTTTTTTTAAAAAAATGCTTCACTAACACGGCTCAGATCAGAGCGACAAGGTAAGCTGTACTGTGTGCTAAGAAGGAAGCGAGGGCTGAGACAGTGACAACTCAGCCTCGGACCCAGGAGATGGACCTTCTGGCAGGTTCCTCAGCCATCCTCAAACCCACACTCTTGTTATCAGGAACAGACTTGCTGGACGCATTTAAAATCTTTAAAACCTGACCACATATTTCCTCCTGCCACCACCCGAGGACAGATGATATTGATGAGAACATGAAAAAGAGGTGAGAGGAAAGAACCAGACCGCTTTCGGTATCTTTACATGTCAACTGTAAGCCCCGGAAAAACCAGACAACCTCCCTGTCGCTGGCGGGTAAACTGAGGCAGAGGTTGAGCAGCTGGAGAAAAGGCGAAGAGCTGGTCGCAGCTCTGCCCCCCAAAGCCCTTGTTTTGCTCCCTCCACTGGGGTTTCGTATGGAAAATACAAGAAATCGATCCCTTCAGTCCTTACATGACTTAAAATTGCTAGAAATGAGCACCAGCTGACGGACACTGGAAAGCCAGTGTGGCCCTCTGAGCGGCCCACCCGGCTGCCTGGCGCTACCCCATGTGAAATATTGATTTTTGAGCTGTGGGAACTTTCAGCTGAAGGGGCCCTGTCCAACTGGAAGAAGTTCAGAGAAACCGAGAACACTTCCCACCCAATTTCTTAACCGGAGCGCCTCTCCCCCCAAAAAGAAAAAGACGAAGGGTGTGGAGAGTAGACTCTTGAGGAAAGATTAAAGGAGCTAAGTATGTGTTGCTCAGCTAAACAGTGCATAAAGGCCAAGAAAGGGAAGATAACACTTTAAAAACACTTTTTAAAGGAGGCCACGTGATTCTGAGAGGCAAGCCTCTGGCGCTGAGTGAAACCAGGAGCCCAAGCTTTCTACCAACTCACAGGCTGAGCTTTGGGCAAATAGCTCCTTCTCGAATGGGGGCGGGGGGGGGGGGGGGGAAATTATCCCTAAGAGCCTCTCCAGCTCACGTGTTCTAAAATTCTAAATAAATTTGGCAGTGAGGGTTTTGTTTTTTTTTTTCTGTTGTTCATTCTTCTTTTAAGCAGGCCATGCTTTAGAGTTACGGGCCACATGAAAGGGAAATCTCGAAGATGCAAAGGTCCCAGAAAGGGAATGTCTGTGGGGAGGTGGAGGTGAAGGAAACGCCCTCCAAGAGGCCCCCTTTCTCCTCTGCGTGGGACAGACTGTAAGGACCAAAAGGACCTAGAACCTCTGAGAGGCCTGGAGGAAGCGACGCAAGGGCGGGGAAGATAGGCTGCACCTTCCACTTCCCCTGTAGGCCTGGGCCCAACCTGCCCTAGCAGGAAGCCACACCCTTCGGTGGCTACTTTCTGGAAGGCCCGGCAAGGCTCCCTCCAGCCACAGTGGGAGGGAGCCCCGTGGAGAAGCTGGAGATGAAGGCCACACCGCCAAAGAGCGGCAGTCAGGCCCAGAGACACTCCCAGGAAGGCCTCGCCCTCAGCCAAAGGTGATCCAAGAGCCTCTTTTTGGTCCACCTGCAGGGGGCCAGAGCTGTGTCCCCTTGTGGGAACTGAATCACCTCAGGCTTGAGAAACTAGAGGGCAGAGTGGGGCCCCAGAGAGTGGCCAACGGAAGCCCGTCTCAGTTACTTTTTAGAGAGGCACACATCAGGAGCAGGAGGGCAGCTCCCCACCCCCTGCTTCCCAAATATTTGGAGTGTTCACAGCATGAGGTGGGGAGGTGGGGACAGGGGAGAGGACACCATCCAGCATCCAGCCTTCAAGCCATCTGCCCATGTGGTGGCAGGCCCATTTTAGCCCCAGGCTCATTTGTGTACTCCTGTGTGACTCATGCCATATCTCCAGGAGGCCCAGAGGCTGCCAGGCAGGGACACAGACCTGTCCAAGACCCTGATGGGGTCTTCTGCTGGCTTTGTCACAGGAAAAAAATCCAACTCTGGTAGTGAGCAGAGGGGGCAGCTTCTCCAGTCCTCACAGCATCCAAGGCGAAGACGGTCTTTCTTGAGAAGGCAACTGGGGCCCTCCAACGCAAAACACCCTTTTGATCACATTTTCTCAAGAATTTGGGCTTTTCCACTGTTATTAATACACATTAAAAACCACAGGCCAAAAGCCTGAGGGACAACTGAGGACAGAGGGAGAAGGGGCACGCTAGTGGTTTCAGGGACCCCGAGTTTCAATAAGAGAATCTAAGTAAATGAAGGTCTGGTTTAGCCCTAGGGTCGGAGCGGGCTCCCCAGGAAAGACCAGAGGATGATCTGGAGCCAGGGGAATTGTGGGAAGCCTGGCAAAAGGGCATCCCAAAATACTTTCCAGACACACACTGCGGGCTTCCTTTTCTCATACAGCAAAGAAAAAGCAATCATCTATCATTTCCCAGAATACAAGGGAGTGGATCAGAACAGGCGTTTGTTTAAAGGGTTACTCTGGAAATATGATGTCACGGGGAAGAAAACAAGACCCAAAATGTTCTAGCCGTGAGAGCAAGTCAGTCCGTTTTTAAGACCCTTCCTTCTTCCATGCACACGACAGACAATACGAAACTGCGAAATCGAAAGCAATGCATCGGTGATGCTGAAACCTACAAGACTGGCCAGAAGACCCCCTGATCCTGACAGATAATAAAACTAAAAAGGCCAGGTAGTGAAAAGCAATGCTCACCCCACTCCTGCTTCCGGGGCCCTCCTCCCTTTCCGGAGGCAGCCACAATTACCAGCATCTTGGTCTCTTTCCATGCAGAGCCCCAGCGACACACTATGCCTGACCAAAAGGGGAGCACTGGACATACTACTTTGCACCTAGTTTTTTTCTTTCCACTGGCAACCTATCTTGCAGATCACACCCTATGAGCACTTACAGCTCAGCCTCATTTTTCTAAGGGCTACACTGCAGGATCCCCACTGGAGAGCTGTGCCATGATTTATCGGACCCTTCTGATGGGCAGTTTGCTTCTTTCCTGTCTTTTTTTTTATAACAATGCCGTAAAGAACATTCTAGGACACTTCCTCTTGCATTATTTGAGTTTATCTGTGGGTTGAATTCCTAGAAATTAGTCAGAGGGACTATGCTCTGGCAGACACTACCAAACTACCTTTAAAACAGTTTCAGGGGCGCCTGGGTGGCTCAGTGGGTTAAAGCCTCTGCCTTCGGCTCAGGTCATGATCTCAGGGTCCTGGGTTCGAGCCCGGCTTTGGGCTCTCTGCTCAGCAGGGAGCCTGCTTCCCTTCCCCTCTCTCTGCCTGCCTCTCTGCCTACTTGTGATCTCTATCAAATAAATAAATAAAATCTTTAAAAAAGACAGTTTCATCACTTCTCGGCCTTTTGGTTAAGATCAAGTGTAAAAAGACAGTTTCTTACAACATATACTCCCATCTGTGTAGGGCATGAGCACGTGCCTTCACCACAGGGGCATCTCAGAGAAATTAAAATTACTGAATTTTCCAGTTTCCCAGGCACTCACTCTTGTGTTTAACAGGCGGGCACATACACTAGAGTCATGTCTTTGTAAGATGACAGGGACCTTTTTATCAAAATCAGATTTTCCCCCAACCAGAGCCAGAAGCCAGGTCTCCAGACCCTCAAGAGCTGTGCTCTTTCCATGTCACCCCTCTGGCTCTACCCTAGACCTCCTGGATCACAGGAAACCAGGTTTTAGAACAAAAACCGCAGACAGTTTGCACACCTTCTGCCTGGGCCAGAGCCCTGAAAGGAGGCTATTCGGCACAAGCTCATCGTTGAGGGCATCTAAAAGCATCAGCAGATGCCGCCCTGCCCCACCCACCTCTGCTTCACAGTCCACAAGCACTGTACACACTCGCGAGCGAGCGCGCGCGCACACACACACACCCCTTTTGAGAAAGCAGAAAGAGCACCAAGCAGGAGCTAGGAACACCCACCCCACCTACCCTTCCCTTCTCTGCTTCCTGACCTGAGGACCCAGAGAGTTGAGACCTGTCATTTACATATTTTCTTAGAAACTGACACAGCCATTGTATATCGGCCCTACGCACACCTTACTTCTTTCAGTTCTCACACCTAACCCTTCAGGGTACGTACCCATTCCCATTGACAGAGAAGGGCCCAGTGGCTCCAGGAGGTGACATGACTTGCCTAAGGTCCTAAAGCTAATTAAGTGGCAGGGTCAGGATTTGAGCTCTAGCTCTCAGGCTCACCACCCCCCACTTCCCATCTCTAAGACTGGCATTCTAGAAGTCACGGGAGCACCCCCCCCCCACTTCCCAGGGGGTGACCAGGGCTCCATTCTGTCCTCACCAGAGGACTTGAGCCCAGTCTGTCCTCACCAGGGGACTTGAGCCCAGGAGTTCAGCGCACCAAGGGTTAAGGCCGAGAGGCAGTGACTCTCTGGGGCTGCACAAAGGGAAAATGCACTTCCTGCCCCTGCGGGCAGAGATGCTGTTTTATGCTCAGCAAATTAGGACGTTTGTTTAATTAAGACGACACACAGATTTTGTTATTCTAAATATTTTTGGAACATGATGCTTGGGAGGAAGCTGTCAAGGCATGGATTTTTTTTTTTTCCTTTCTTTCCCTGGCTTTAGGTTTCTTTCTCCCCCTTCAAAGGAAGGGTAAGGCCAGGCTCAGAGGAAAACAACAGCCAACCCCTCCCCTCCTTTTGAAATAAAGATGTCAAGCTGGTAAAGGCTGTCTTCAGTACTTGATTGAAGGATTAGCTAGAAGAGGAAGTGAAGAAAGCACAGAGAGCCAGGTTTCCAGCAATACCCTAGCAGGCGACACAACAATGCCGCATTTTCTGAGTGTGCTTTTCTCTCTCCCCAAAGCTAACAGATCCTCGTTTTGTTTTTTCTGGAGCAAGAACAGGCAAAAGGCAGCCTGTGATTAACATGCTTCCTTCATTCTGCAAGAGGAAAGTTGTCCCATCTCCCACCCCTTTGGTTAAAAAGTTTAAAAATCTTTATAAAAGTAAAAACTCAGAGAGCCGGGACCCTGATCCTCTCTTTCCTCTACCCTCCTGTGCTCTTCAGGCAAGCAGCCCCACAGACCACCTCTGGAGTGGAGCTGCCCTTCCCGCACAGAGCCTGCCAATCCAGGCACCTGGATCTGCCCACAGGCACTGGCGGGGCTCAGGGGCTGAGTGTGAAAAGCATAGCTCTTCGGGGTCACCGGCAGCCAAGAGGGGGGCACGGTGACTCTCAAGTTACACAAAGCAATCTCTTGCTTGCTCAGTTATGCAAGTGGGGGTGAGGCTGGGGGTGGGGGGACGACTGGGAACTCCTGGAGGGCCGAGGCCTCTGGGACCTGGGCAGAGTGGGCTGGCTCCTTGCTCTCACAGTCCCCATGACTCACCGTACCTTTCTGAGGACCATGTCATCTTCGTCTCATATTAGAGTCATCTGCAGATTTGTCTCAGCATTCCCTAAGTGCCGGAGGGCAGGGGCCAGGTCTTACTCAATCTCCCACCCCCCCCCACCACCTGCCAGAGTCCCTGGCACAGAGCAGTCAGTTAAATATTTGTTCAATTACACATCTATGTACCCTCCCTCTGCACCTCGCAGCCTTGTATATAAATTGACTAATATTAATCGAGTGATTGTCTAAACAGGCCTTAAAGCAGCCTCTCTCCTCACCAAAAGGGGAATAAACCACCAGGTGAGGTTATCAAGCAGGTCTCCGCGGTGTCAGAAATGGCCACAGTGTTGCAGGAAGGAGCAAAGGCTCGCTTCCCCTTCAACAGTTACTCAACAGTTACTTTGAAATCCTCTTAAACCTAGAAAAGGATGCACTGAACCGAGGAGTTGTTGGGCCTCTGACCGCCTAGCGCAGAAGGCCGCTGGTCTCCGGGACCTGCCAGGACCTGGGACTTCCCAGGAACCTTTCTCCCCACACCAGCTGGGTGGGGCCACAGACCGCAGCCGGGCCCTCGCCCCGCCCCCACCTCAAGGCAGCCGGCAACCCAGTCCCGGTGTGTTCAGCGTTGTTATAAACGCCTGGGTTCCCTGCAGGGATAAGGGGGTGCAGTCCTGCCCCGGGCGTGGCCCCAGGACAGGATGGCATGAGGATACCCCCACTCCTCCTCCGACGGAGAAAAGCGGAGAAGGCAGGGTAACAACCCCGATGTGGCCCAAACAGGGACGATGCAATAGCGCAGGTCTGGTCCTAAAGGAGAAGGGCCCAGCTCCCCGCCCCCGCCCGCGTGGGGCGGCCTCCAGGTGCGGTGGAATCAGGTGCGCTCCGGACCGCTCAGATGGCTGCGGGCATTCCTGGGCCCTCCTCCGCCGGGTAGCGGAAGTCAAAAGTCAACGGCTGAGGGGCTGGGGGCGGGGGGAGTTTGGGGGGGTCCTTCCTGTCTCGCCTGGCACCCGCCGGGTCCCGGTCCCCCACGCACCTACCGCACCTCCCCGTTCCCCTCCTCCGCCCAGCCGATCGCAACCGGGCGAATGAGGAAGTCGGGAGCGGAGGGCGGAAACTGAGCCGAGTGCAATGTCTGCAGCAGGACAGTCCGATTCTGACTCAGGCGGACGCCCTGACAGCTGCCAAACGGTCCCTGCCTGCCCGTTACCTCCGTTTCGAAAACGCCTGGAAACTTCCAAAGCAGCCGCTGCCCCCTTGTCCCCCATCTCACGCTCGCTCGGTCCGGTCCTAGGGACAGCGGCTCCCCGGAAGGGGTTAAAAAGTTTGCCCAACTTGGGCTCTCCGCGAGGCGAGGGCGGGGCGCGTGCCCCGGCCGCAAGGGGAGGTCGAGGCTCCCGGTGCCTCGCCGGGGGAGTACGCCGGGCAGGCAGGGGGAGGGGCGGAGGGTTTCCGGGGAGCGCCGGCCCCAAAGCCTTGGCCTGCTCCCGAGGCCCTGCCTCCAGCGGCGCCCTCTCCGAGAGTCGCGCAGGGGGTCCTCCGGCCGCTCCCGGAAGGATGCTGTGCCCGGGCCCGGGCCCGAGGCGTTCGCACCCTCCCCCCTTGCCCCGCGCGCCGGTCGCCGGCCGCGCAGAGGCCGAAAACCACACGTCCGGCCGCTCGCCCCAGACGCCGCGCGTCCCGTCGCCACCACCCCCGCCCGGGGCGGGACCGGCCGGTGCGGCTAGCTCACCTGAACCTGGATCTGCGCCGGGGAACGGGCGCTGCTTCTCCCGAGAAGGCTTTCTCGAGCGCTCGGGCGACGGCGGGGTGGGGCGAGCACGCGAGGCGGGTGCTGCAGCAGGTCAGTCTCGCTCAGCCTTCCGTGCCCTGCCCGGGAGCCGCGGTGATCTGCGCGCCTCACCGCACCCAGCTCAGCTCCTCGCCGCCTTCCCGCCCCGCCCTTGCGGCCGCCCGCCTATTCCATCCCGGCGCCGGCTCGAGGGCGGAGCCTGGAGGGACGACACCGCCCCCTCGAACCGCCTCGCCCACTCCAGCCCGTCCCCGGTCTTGATGGACAGACATCTGGGGCCTGTGGGAAGGGGGTGGGCGGAGCCTCTGGGTCCAGCGGGGTGGGTATTCATCCTCGCCAACCGCCCCCACCTCCACCCGCCCCACCTTCCTCCGCGCTTCCTAGGCGGGAGCCCCGCCTCATAGGGCGGGCCCGACGAACAGCCATGTTCCAGGGAGAGGATTGACACAGAGAAAGTCCAATCAGAAGGAGGAGGCTCGCAGAAGGCTCAGGCCGGGATTTTGGTGCATTGCCGAGGCGGGGCGAGGCGGGGCGAGGCAGGGCGGGAGCCGGCTGGGAAGGTCTGGGGTTCTGACACCCCGCCCCTCGAGCTGTTTTCCCGGTCCCATGTCATCCTACCAGAAGAACAGATATTAAGTACCATATATGGAAAAAGTGCTATTTTACATAATTATGATGGCCTGTGGGGGCGGGCATGGACTCAGCCCCGGATCCGGTGAGGGCGCCCTGAGTTCGATTCCTGACCCTCTCTTTAGAGTGGGCACGGCGCGGTCTTCCAGCCTTCAGAGCTGTCCTCACAGGGATTCCTGGGGTGGGGTGCACTTCCAAGCATTCTCACCTGCACCTGATTAATTCGCACACTTCTCTTTAGATATGTGTTACCAGTGTTTTCTTGGATGTTCTTTTTGGGTAGGCAAAGAGCCACTCTTTTTGGTTACTGCCTACTACACGAGGATAAAAACCTTTTTTATTAAAAAATTTTTTTTAGGGACTGGCTCAGTGGATAGAGCATGAGACTCTTGATCTAGGAGTTGTGAGTTCAAGCCGCAGTTTGGACGTAGAGCAAATAATTTTTTTCCTAAATAATTTTTTTTAATTAAAAAAATTGTTTCGCAATACAAAAATTAAAAATTTTTTAAAAATTTTTTTGCTCTTTTAATCCATCTGGAATCTGGTTGTTGAGAGAGGGAGAAATCTAATATAATTTTCGCAACAGCCAGTTATCTATTCTTTATTCATCACCTTTCCAACTTGTGTGTGCTTGAACCTGCTTCTGTGTTTGTATCCATTGACCTTTCTGTGTGTTCCTGTGCTATTTCCAAAATACTTTAATGATGGTAGCTTTATAATACATTTTCTATCTACGAGGGCAAATTTCTCATGACACTTTCCTTTTGGAATGTTCATACTATTATGACTAAACTATAACTTGAGGGAAAAAATGCATGATGTAAAAGCAAAAGAGCACTGGAAAAAAGAATTTTGCAACCCTAATATACAATATACAAAGCGCTCTTCTCAGTGATTAAGAAAAACCCTGAGTACTCCAAAACAAAAATGGCCCTTAAAAAGGAACAGAAGTAAGAAAGAAGAAACATAAATGGCCAATAATTATGAAAAAAAATAATTATGAAAAAAAGTTATTAGAGGGGCGCCTGGGTGGCTCAGTGGGTTAAACCCTCTGCCTTTGACTCAGGTTGTGATCCCTGGAGCCCTGCATCCCCTGCATCTGCTTCCTCCTTTCTCTCTGCCTGCCTCTCTGCCTACTTCTGATCTCTGTCTGTCAAATAAATAAACAAAATCTTTTAAAAAAATAAAAATAAAAAATTTAAAAATTTAAAAAAGTTATTGGAAATGCAAAGAAATGCAAACACAATATCACAAGATACCATTTTTCACCTAACAAATTTTTAAAAATTAATGAAACTATAAAAATGTCCTGTGTTGGCCCCGTTTAGAGATACAGGTAGGAAAATAAATTGATCAATTCTTTCTGAGAATTCACCATAAAAAAATAATTGGGAAAGTGCAAAGATAGTAGTTTAAAAGGTACTCTTTTCAGGGCACCTGGGTGGCTCCGTGGGTTACGCCTGTGCCTTTGGCTCGGGTCATGATCTCAGGGTCCTGGGACCCAGGAATCCTGGAATCGGGCCCACAACAGGGCTATCTGCTCAGCGGGGAGCCTGCTTTCTCCTCTCTCACTCTGCCTGCCCCTGCCTACGTGTGATCTCTGTTTGTCAAATAAATAAATAAATAATCTTTTTTTTTTAAAAGGTACTCTTTTCAACATTGTTTAGAGTCACTAAGTATTAGAAATAATTGTATAAGACATTGATTGCGTAAATGTTGACACATCTGTATGTTTCAGAATTAAATACCAAAAAAGTCACTAAAATTTTGTTTAGATTTGTATTTATGATTTCAAATATACTAAGTAAAGAAAAGCAAATTATATTTGTTTTATATTATAACAAGATTTCATTTATTTTTGTGCAGTGTTTGTGTGTTTATCTGGGGTGTGTGTGTACGCACATGGGTGTGTGTGTACGCACATGTGTGTGTGTCTCAGAGAAACAGAAAATGAACTTTCAAAAGGATTATATTAAAGTGTAAATAAGGTTAATGTCTTGGTAGAAGGATTGTGATTATTTTTTTCTTTTTGCTTATCTGTGTTTCTAACACAAATATCACTTGCATAATTTTATCAAAGGTAGAAGAAAATTACTCACTCCGATGTCACCTCTTCAAAAATGTCCTCCATGACCCTGCAGGCCAGTTAGGTGCCTGTCCTTTGTACAATCACATACCTTTCCCTTATCTCTCTCACTGCACATTAGATTTTAATCCTCCATCTCCTAGCTGTTTCCTCTGCCCAGGTTGGGAGCTGTGTGAGGACACAGAGGGACTGTGCCTTATTTGTCTCTGTGGACCTGGAACCAACACAAGGCGTGGCATAAAATAGTCCTTAGTGAATACTTGGGCAAGACTCAGTATCTATTTCCTTATCTGTAAAATGGGTATAATCACACCCTTATACCATTTATGGAAATAGTTCAGGATGGATCAGAGTCCTAAATATAAAAAGCAAACAACAAAACTTCTAGAAGAAAGCATAGGAGAATTTTTCCATGACCTTGAAATAGGCAAAAATTTCATAAGACACAAAAAGTATAAACTATAAGAAAAAAGACTGTTAAATTGAACTTAATTAAGATTAAGAACTTCTGGGGGCGCCTGGGTGGCTCAGTGGGTTAGGCTGCTGCCTTCGGCTCAGGTCATGATCTCAGGGTCCTGGGATCGAGTCCCACATCGGGCTCTGTGCTCGGCGGGGAGCCTGCTTCCTCCTCTCTCTGCCTGCTTCTCTGACTACTTGTGATCTCTCTCTGTCAAATAAATAAATAATCTTTAAAAAAAAAAAAATTAAGAACTTCTGGGGCACCTGGGTGGCTCAGTCGTTAAGTGTCTGCCTTCAGCTCAGGTCATGATCTCAGGGTCCTGGGATCAAGGCCCACATCGGGCACCCTGCTCAGAGGAAAGCCTGCTTCTCCCTCTCCCATTCCCCCTGCTTGGATTCCCTCTGTCGCTGTTTCTTTCTGTGTGTCAAATAAAGAAATAAAATCTTAAAAAAAAAAAAAAAAAAGATTAAGAACTTCTGTTCAACTTCTGTTCATCAAAAGACACATTTAAAAGAGGGAAAAATCAGGGCACCTGGGTGTCTCAGTTGGTTAAGTGACTGCCTTTGGTTTGGGTCATTATCCCAGGGTCCTGGGATAGAGCCCCACATCAGGCTTCCTGCTCTGTGGGGGAGCCTGCTTCTCCCTCTGCCTCTGCCTGCTGCTCTCCCTACTTGTGCTCTCTCTTTCTCTGTTGTAAAAATACATTAAAAAAAAAAAAAAAAAGACTGACAAGGTGCCTGGTGGGTTCAGTTGGTAGAGCAGGTGACTCTTGATCTTGGGGTTTTAAGTTCAGACCCCAAGCTGGGGGTAGAGTTTACTTTAAAAAAAAAAAAAAAAAAAAAAAAAAAAAAAAAGAGGGTACCTGGGAGGCTTAGTGGGTTAAAGCCTTTGCCTTCAGCTCAGCTCATGATCTCAGAATCCTGGGATCGAGCCCCACATCAGGCTCTCTGCTCCGTGGGGAGCCTGTTTCCTCCTCTCTCTCCCTGCCTGCCTCTCTGCTTACTTGTGATCTCTGTCAAATAAATAAATAAAAATCTTAAAAAAAAAAAAAAGAAAGAAAGAAAGAAAAGAAGAAAAAAAGGTAGAAAGGAAGAGAAGACAGACAACCCAACTTTTTTTAAGTGGGCAAAGAGTTATATGGGCACTTATAAAAGATGATACCTAATTACCCAGGAAGCAACAAAAAGGTGCTAACCATCATGAGTTATCACGGAATGCCAATTAAAACCATAAAAAGATAGCACTATCCCCAACCAGCAGGATTAAAATTAAGATACAAAATGTTGGCAAGAATGGGAGTTACTGGAACTCTCATAAATGGCTTGTGGGAGTGAGTGTAAGTTTCTACAACCACTCTGCGAAAGTGTTAGTTGAATATACGTGTATACGTGTATATCCAATGATCCAGCAAGCCACCCTTAAGCATATACCTAAAAAAAATGAGTACAAAACAAAAGTAGGTACAAAAATGTTCATAGCAGCTTAAAATAGCCAAAAACCAGGAGGAGAGAAGAATACCAACGGTGAAAAAAATATATGGAGTATGTTCATGCAATGGACTAACACAGAGAAGGGGGAAAAAATAGTTAACATGTAAAGAAATATGAAAATGTGGGGCTCCTGGGTGGTTCCGTCGGGTTAAGTGCCTGACTTCAGCTCAGGTCATGATCCCGGGATTCCAGGATCAAGTCCCTCATCGGGATGCCTGCTCAGCAGGGAGCCTGCTTGTGCTCTCTCTCTCTCTCTGACAAAGAGATACATAAAATCCTTAAAAAAAAAAAAATACAAAGATGTCAATGTCCGTGAACTGACAAATGAATGAACAAAACGTAGCATCTTTGTACAATGGAATATTAGCTAGAAAAAGGAAGGAAGCCCTGACGCTTGCTACAACAAGGTTGAGCCTTAAAGACAGAATGATGAGTGAAAGCAGCCAATCACAAAAGAACACATTGTTTAATTTCATGTATATGAAATGTCCCGAATAGGCAAATCTATAGAGACAGAAAACAGGTTAGTGGTTGCCAGAGGCTGGGGAGAGGAAGAAATGAGAAGTCACTGCTAATGGCTAGGAGGGTTGGGTTTCTTTGGGTATTTGTTTTGTTTTGTTTCTTTGTTTTTTTTTTGAGGCAATGAAAATGTTCTGAAATCAGATTGTGGTGGCAGTGGCATACTCCACGACTATGCTAAAAGCCTACTGAATTGTATACTTTAAGGAGTTGGGTTTTTTTTCTTTTTCTCTCTCTCTCTTTTTTTTTTTTTTTAGATACAGACAAAGAGAGAGTGCAAGCGAGCAGAGGAGAGGGAGATCATCTCCAGCAGACTCCACACTGAGCACAGAGCCCAACACAGGGCTCGATCCAAGGACCCTGAGATCAGGACCAGAGCAAAAACCAGGAGTCGAATGCTTAACTGACTGAGCCACCCAGGTGCCCCTGAATTGTATATTTGATTTACTTATGTATTTATTTATTTTTAAATAGGCTCCACTCCCAATTAGAAGTTTGGACTCACAACCCTGAGACCAGGAGTCACAGGCTCTGCTTGGTTCCCTCCCCTCCTGTCATTTTTTAAATTTTATACTTTAAGAGGATAAACTTTATGGTGCATGACATATCTCTATTACGCAGTTGTTTTGTTGTTGTTGTTGTTGTTGTTGTTGTTTTAAAGATTTTATTTATTTATTTGACAGACAGAGATCACAAGTAGGCAGAGAGGCAGGCAGAGAGAGAGAGAGATGAGGAAGCAGGCTCCCTGCTGAGCAGAGAGCCTGATGTGGGGCTCAATCCCAGGACGCTGGGATTGTGACCTGAGCCCAAGGCAGAGGCTTTAACCCACTGAGCCACCCAGGCGCCCCTGTTTTGTTGTTTTTAATGATGGAATCTCAGAGACACACTGTTGAGTAAGAGTTTAGATTAAAAAAAAAAAAAAGTAGCTACTGTATGAGTCTGTTTATGTGAAGTTCTAAGACAGGCAAAATCAGGGTTCCTGGGTGCCTTAGTCCTTAAGCTCTTCGTTTGGCTCAGGTCATGATCCCAGGGTCCTTGGAAAGAGCCCCACAGCCAGCTCCCTGCTGGGAAGCCTGCTTCTCCCTCTCCTACTCCCCCTGTTCGTGTCCCTCTCCTGCTGTCTCTGTCAAATAAATAAATAAAATCTTTAAAAAGAATGTACTGTCAATAAAGGAATAAATGTACAACAGGAAAATAGGTGACATTTTTCCGGGTTTTGGACAGCAGCCATCCTAACTGATGTGAGGAGGTATCTCATTGTAGTTTGGATTGGCATCTTGGCCATTTGTAGGTCTTCTCTGGAGAAACGTCTACTCATGTCCTCAGCCTATTTTTGAATTGGGTGGTTTGTTTCTTGGTGTTGAGTTTTTGTGTTTTTTTTTGTAATATTTATTTATTTGACAGACGGAGATCGCAAGGAGGCAGAGAGGCAGGCAGAGAGAGAGGGGGAAGCAGGCTCCCTGCTGAGCAGAGAGACTGATCGCACCAAGCCTGATGTGGGGCTCGATCCCAGGACCCTGAGATCATGACCTGAGCCGAAGGCAGCGGCTTAACGCACTGAGCCACCCAGGCGCCCCCTTGGTGTTGAGTTTTAAGAGTTGTCTATATGGGGGTGCCTGGGTGGCTCAGTGGGTTAAAGCCTCTGCCTTCGGCTCAGGTCATGATTCCAGGGTCCTGGGATCGAGCCCCGCATCGGGCTCTCTGCTCAGCGGGGAGCCTGCTTCCTCCTCTCTCTCTGCCTATTTGTGATCTCTGTCTGTCAAATGAATAAATAAAATCTTTTTTAAAAAAATAAATAATTAATTTAAAAAAATTTAAAAAAAGAGTTGTCTATATGTTCTAGACATTAATCCCGTATCAGATATACGATTTCTAAGTATTTTCTCTCAGTCTGTGGGTTGCCTTTTTACTCTATTGATAGTAGATAATGAGGCACAAAGGTTTTTGATTTTCCTAAGTTTTAATTTGCCTATGTTTTTGTTGCATGTGTTTTTCGGTCTTTTTATCTTAATCGACATTATTTTTTAATGCTAGAACAACACATCCTAGACTAGACAGAATACCTTGGGGAGGATATATAAGAAGTGAGGGACATGGAGGTTTTTTCCTTAGAACTGGGGGGCTAGGAAATTGGGGTGGGAGAATTTTCACTGAAAAACCCTTTTAAATCTCTTACATTTAGACTCATCGGAATGTATTATCTATTTATAAATCAAACCTAAATATGAAAACATATGCTACATATCAAAATAGACATATAGGGGTGCCTGGGTGCCTCAGTTAGTTAGGTATCCTGGAATGGAGCCGGACACCAGGCTCCCTGCCCAGTGGAGAGTCTGCTTCTCCCTCCCCCTGCTCTTGTGCTCTGGCTCACTGTGCCTCTCTCTCTCTCCCCTTCTCAAATAAATAAATAAAAACCTTAAAAAATATATATATACATATAAAATAAAACAAATTCATTTTTAAAGTTACAAAATATTTTTTTAAACACAGAAAAATATCTAAATTACCTATAGTTCTCTTACCCAAGACTCTCTATGTGTTTCCCTATTGTTCGGTGTCTAAACGATGAACTCCCACCATCCTGGTTCCTGCCAAACCTGTCTGTGCGCCTGACTTCAGCTCTACTCACATTTCCAGCCTCTCCATGCCAATCAGACTCAGACCCAGAGGCCTCCCTCGGCCTCCTTCGTCCCTAGGAGCCTTCAGTCCTCCGGAGACCATCTCACCCAGGCTTTCTTCCTTCTTGCTAGACTCTCACTGCCTTCTGTCGCTTGCGCTTCCCTCCTCGCCTCCAGACAATGACCTCAGCGTCAGAGGTCTCCTCCCACTTCCCCTCTCCCCTGGATTTTCACATCCTGAGTTGATTGCGCTGAAGTTTAGCTAAAAGCATCAGCCCAGCCCAGATTTACTGAGCCTTTCTGGGCAGGCATGATTACCTTATTACATCCTCATCTCAACCTTTTGATGTGGGTACTATTACTCTCCCCCATTTCCCAGATGTGTAAACCGAGGCACAGAGGCGTCAAATAATGTGCCTAAAACCACAGCGGATCTCTCAGATTCTAATAACGTTCTAATTGCGATTTGTTTATTACTCTCAACAGCCCAATTGTTATTCTGACTTTTTTTCTCCTCCTTTTGCAGAGGGGAACACTGGAGCCTGGAAGTGACTTGATCAGAGTCTTTGGGCTTATAGGTGGCTGTGCTGGGATTTGAATCCAGATACTCTGGTGGCACAATATCCAAAAGCTCTCTCTTGGTAGCCTGCCCTGGCCCTCCATGACCCTAGAGCACCTTCCACTTTTATCCAGTCCAAGAATCTTTCTAGAAGCTTTCTGGACAACTCCTACACTGAGAGCCTGGCTGGGCCCGGTTGGGGGGGGGGGGGGGGGGGGGGGGGGAAGGAGAGGGTGATAGAAGAGGGGGCATCCAATAGTTTCCAACCTTCTGGTAAGCCCTGATGGGTGTCCAGCCATCAGACACGAGAATCCCCGGCAAGAATTTATTTATTTATTTTTTAAAGATTATATTTCTTTGACAGAGAGAGACACAGCGAGAGACAGAGAGAGAACACAAGCAGGGGGAGTGGGAGAGGGAGAAGCAGGCCTCCCACTGAGGGAGCCCAATGGGGGGCTCAATCCCAGGACCCCAGGATCAGGATCTGAGCCAAAGGCAGACGCTTAATAACTGAGCCACCCAGGTGCCCCCTCACCACTCCCCCGGCAAGATTTTAATGAAGGCAGTCTCAGGAGGTGTATCCTGAGCACCTGTATTTTATAAATCTGATATTCATGCAGCAAATGATTACTCAGCACCCGTCACGTGTACTCCCTCACTGGGCCCAAGCCTTCTCCTTCCCTGGAATGGCACTCAGGCCTCTCCAGCATGTGCCCCGTGAACCTAGTGCAATGTCTCTCATGCCCAGCAGACATCTTCTGTCTCCAGGGTTTCCAGACTCCACTCAAGATCTCCATGTCCCCCTTTCTCTTACGTCTTCAAGGGTGATGAGTCCCTCAGGAGGCCTCTCAGACCCTCCCCGGGGTGAGCAGAAGTCCTCCCCTGTGCTCCCACTGCACCCTGGGCTTGCTTCCATCATGGATGGGACTCTCAAGCCAGGGCTTTGTTGCTGCTGAAATCCCCAGGACCTGGTGTGGTCAAACGTTTGAGGAGCAAATGAACAAATCAATAAGCTAATAAAATAAGAACAGGGGCGCCTGGGTGGCTCACTCAGTTAAGCATCTGCCTTAGGCTCAGGTCATGATCTCAGGGTCCTGGGATCGAGTCCTCCCTGCTCAGCAGGGAGTCTGCTTCTCCTTCTCCCTCCGCCCCCTTCCTCCTCCCCACCTCCAATTCATGCTCTGTCTCCAACTCTCTCTCTCTCTCAAATAAACAAATAAAATCCTTAAAAAAAAAAAAACAACCTAAGAATAGAGGTGAAAACAGTACACGAAGACTAAGAAATACAATTATCCATTCATGGGTGCCCCATGGTATCTTACCACAGATGGGTGCTGAAGAATAAATAACCATTCTTTTGGGGGTTTGGAGGGGTTTTTTTGGACAGTTTTATAGAGATATAATTCACATACCATGCATTTTACTCATTTCAAGTGTACAGCTAGTTTAGTGGTTTTTAGTATGTTCACAGGGTTGTGCAACCACCACCACTCTTTAATTCCAGAACATTTTCATCACTCCAAAGAAACCCCATATCCATTAGTAGTTGGTCCCCGTTAACCCCCTACCTTCTCCCCCACTCCTAGGCAGCCACTCCTCTACCGTCTGTCTGTCTGCCTTTGCCTATTCTGCACATTTCATGTAAATGGAGTCATGCAGTCTGTGGTCTTTTGTGTCTGGCATGAGTCTTCAAGGGTTGTGTCTGTTGTAGGACGCATCCGGACTGCCTTCCTTCCTATTGGTGAGTGACACCCCACGCTATGTTTCCCCGACTCGGCCGATGACAGTCCCCGACCTTCACGCGTGAACGTAGCTTTTAGCTTCTGCAGCAACATTTTCATCCTATCTCACTGCGTCTGGACGGTTCCTGTTGGAGGAGGACGGTGTTTATCCCCATTGTGCTGATGAGTCAAGTGAGGCTAGACAGAGCAATGGTGTCTCTGCCAGAGACCACGGGCCGTTCAGTGGCAGTTGTAACTCAAAACCCTTTTTCTCTGGGCCCATTCTGTCTCCCTCCACCATCCAGTTGATATCACATGTCTCTTTTTCCCTCATAGGCCCGCTGTTCAGGGCGTCCACAGTGCCCTATGGCCACCAGGCCTTGGGCACACAGACGTTTGGGTGTGTGCTCGAGGTTTTTAAGTCTTTATCTTTCTTGTCTGGGTTTATAAGCCAAAGGTCTGCCCTCGCCCCAGTCTCAGAGCAGACAGGCCATTTCTACATCCTGGGTGTGGGTGGTGAGGACATGGCCAGAGGAGACCATGCCCCGGGAGTCCTGGGTGCCTCGCTGTCCACGCTGCATGAGAGGGGCCTCTCACAGACCTTCCGACAGCCACTTCCTTCTCCTGGCCATGCCCCTTCCTCCCCGACCACGGAGCACCTTCACAGCACTTATAAGCACATCGGGGTTCAATGTGTTTTGCATCTACTCCCCCAAACCTGGGAGCTCCGGACGGCAAGGGTCCTAATCATCTCTGTATCACAGAAAGTGATGCTTCCTAGAATTCAGCCAGTGTCGGTGGCATGGATGGATCGCCCCATGCTTTAATAATAGTGCCTACAAGGGGTACCTGGTGGGCTCAGTCAGTAGAGCATGAGACTCTCTAGATCTTGATCTGATGAGTTTGGGCCCCATGTGGGGTGTAGAGATTACTTAAAAAAAAAAAACCCAAAAACTAATAATAATAGTGCCTACGATCTATTGCGTGCTTACCACAAGACATTTTATCCTGACAGCAACGCTCTGATGTGGTATCCAATCTCCTTTTCGCAGAAAAGGTAAAGTTGACAGGCTCAAGGTCATAGACAGTGAAACAGACCTGGAATTTAACTCTAGACTGATTTAGGGAGCCTGGGTGGTTCAGTTGGTTAAGCAGGTGACTTTTTTTCTTTTTTAAGATTTTATTTATTTATTTGACAGAGAGACATCACAAGTAGGCAGAGAGGCAGGCAGTGGGGGCGGGGGCAGGGGGGAGCATCCCAGGACCCTGAGATCATGACCTGAAGTGAAGGCAGAGGCTTAACCCACTGAGCCACCCAGACGCCCCATGACCTTTTTTATTTTTTTTTTTAGATTTTATTTATTTATTTGTCAGATAGAGAGGGTAACTGACCGAGCCACACAGGCATCCAGAATGTGACTCTCAATTTCAGCCCAGGTCATGTTCTCAGGGTCCCCAAGCTGGACTCAAATCCACACTCAGCAGGGAGTCTGCTTAAGATTCTCTCTCTCCCTCTCCCTCTGCTCCTCTCCCAACCCTGTGCTTTCTCTCTCTCTCAAATAAATAAGTAAATCTTTAAAAAAAAAAAAGAAATCTAGGCGCGCCTGGTTGGCTCAGTGGGGTAAGCCTCTGCCTTCGGCTCGGGTCATGATCCCAGGTTCCTGGGATCAAGCCCCGAATCGGGCTCTCTGCTCAGAAGTGAGCCTGCTTCCTCCTCTCTCTGCCTGCCTCTCTGCCTACTTGTGATCTCTCTCTCTCTGTCAAATAAATAAATAAAATATTAAAAAAAAAGAAAGAAAGAAAGAAAGAAATCTAGACCTATTTGTCTCCTACTGTGCTTCTCTTTACCACCAACGGGACCCCTCAAAGGGCAAGTGGGAATTGAGAATCAGACCTTTGGGAGTGCATGAGTTATTTTATTTAGAAAGCATCCTAGAGCATGGGGGAGGAGGAAGGAGCCGAGGGAGAGGGAGGAGAGAAGCAGACTCCCAGCTGAGCTTGGACCCTGAGGCAGGGGCTGGGTCCCAGGACCCTGAGATCTTGACCCAAGTCAAAATTAAGAGTGGGATGCCCAACTGATCGAGCCACCCAGGAACCTCCCAGAATGGATGATTTTGGCAAGGAGGGGGGCGAGATTACCCAAAGCTTCTCAAATTCTACTCACCTGTGATCTCTACCAGGAGATCCTACGTCAGGTCTCAAGAAAGAAACCAGCTCAGAGAGGTAAAGTGTCTACCCAAAACACACAGCTCAGTGGAAGGACCCGCCCTCAAGGCCAGACCTGCCTGTTTGCAAGGGCAAGCTGGCTTCCACCTCACCGTCACTGAATAGCTATTCTCCATGGCATTGCTCAGACGGAGGGCTCGGTTATGGTTATGGAGCAGCTTTAGAAGTAAATTAATAAATTCAAATCGTGGAGAAACACAGCCCCTTGTCCCTTGCACGTGGGTGCAGCCACTTTGGAAACAGCATGGCGGTTCCTCATTCTACTAAACAGTTACCGTGCCTAGAAATTCCATGCCTAGGTACTGACCCGGGAGAAATGGAGATGTTTGTCCACACCATCCCGTGTCACAGCAGCATTATTCGAAGGAAAGAACTCAATGTCCACGAACTGATGAATGGGTAAGCAAAACGTAGCCTCTCCATACAACGGGATGTTATTTGACAATAAAAAGGAGTGAAATTCTGCCGTGTGTTACAACACGGACGAACCCCTCCCTCTTTGAGGAAGTGAAGGACGCCAGTCACGAAAGACTGCATAGGGTGTGATCCCATATATAGGAAATGTCCAGAATAGGCAAATCTATAGAGTCACAAAGTAGAGGAGTGGTTGCCAGGGGCTGAGGGGAGGACAGAACGGGGAGTGATGGGTGTGGGGTTTTTTTGGGGGGTTGACAAAAATGTTTTGGAATTTGGTAGTGGTGACAGGTGCACAGCTCTGTGACTGTATTATTGAAAACCATTGAATTGTACACTTTAAAAGGGTGAATTTTATGGTATGTGAATTATATATCAATAAAGCTGTTATAAAAAGAATAAAACTAAATAAAAATGAAGTGACCTTTGTCATCCATGGACACAGGAGCTTGAAGGTCAGAACCACCAGCCGCTGGACCCCTCCCACGCCCATGCTTTGACAGATCGTGGCCTCCTTTGAGCCCCACTCATGGCCCCTGCAGGCACCCTTGGCCTGTTTGACTAGTGGGAGTGTCCCTCCCCCACTCCTCCCTTCGAGTCACATTTGGTCCTAGTTTACTTCTGTGTGGCAAAGAACTTCATGGTCCTAGTGCATCCCTTGCTGGGAGGTCAGGCCACATGGTGTGACGTTGGTCCCAAGATGGGCGAGCCACCTTAGCAGCCCAGCCCAGCTGGGTGGGCAGAGAATCAGGATGACATCACAGGATTTCAGCCATTCCAAGCAAATGCAGCTGGGACACACCCCCCGGCCCCCATCCCCATTCCCCCACGAGGAGGGATCCGACTGACAGCCAGATATCTGAGTTTGAATCTCTGCTCTACCATCACCTACAAGCTGGGTGGTCCCAAGCATTCTCTTAACAGCCTGGAGGCTCCAGTTGCTCACCTGAAAAAACAAGAGTGATGATCTCAATCTCACAGGACACTGAGAAGTTCCTGGTTATCCACACTGGATGGTCCATGGAGCCCAGTGGCCTCAGCATCCCTGGGAGCTTGCTAGAAATGCAGACTCTTCAGGTGCCTGGGTGGCTCCCTCGCTAAGCATCAGCCTTAAGCTCAGGTCATGATCTCAAGGTCTTGGGATGAGTCCTGTATTAGGCTTCCTGCTCAGCAGGGAGTCTGCTTCTCCCTCTACCCCTCCCCCAGCTTGTGTGCGTGAGCACACGGGCTGGCTTGCTCGCTCTCTCTCATTCTCAAATAAATAATTTGCTCTCTCTCTCTCTCTCATTCTCAAATAAAGAAATAAAATCTTTAAGAAAAAAAAAAAAAAGAAATGCAGGCTCTCGGGCCCCAGCCTTGACCCCCGAAATCAGAACCTACATTTTAACATCAGGCCCAGGGGATTCATATGAAGGCAAAATTTGAGAAGCGCTGGTGAGAATCAAGCAAGACTAGGCAGGTGAACACCTGGTCCACACTAGGTGCCACCCGCATGGAAGTTATGGTGTTTTATTGTTATTTAGAAAGAGGATTTTCCTGGGACGCCTGGGTGGCTCAGTTGGTTAAGCAGCTGCCTTCAGCTCAGGTCATGATCCCAGCATCCTGGGATCGAGTCCCACATCGGGCTCCTTGCTCAGCAGGGAGCCTGCTTCTCCCTCTGCCTCTGCCTGCCATTCTGTCTGCCTGTGCTCGCTCTCTCCCCCTCTCTCTCTCTGATAAATAAATAAAATCTTAAAAAAAAAAAGAAAGAAAGAAAGAGGATTGTCCTTGCTGTGTGATCCTAGGCTAGTCACTTGACCACTCTGGGCCTTGGTGTTTCCGTGCCCCTTCTCACAAGATAGATTTCATGAAGTTCATCTGATAAAAAACGTGTGGGAAGTTGCTTTAAACATTTGAGGGCTGTATGCATGCGCGGTTATCTTAGCCAGTGTGGAGAGAGGGTGACTTGCAAGATTGTGGAGATAAGAATAGGTTTGAAACAATGCCCAAACACCAGGCAGAGCGGCAGAGGCCCTGGCAAACAGCCAGGAGTGGCTGGGGGAAGTGCCCTACGGACCACCAGAGCCCTGTTCACCTTGACGTCCTTGAACCCAAGGGAATGGGGGCAAAAGCACAAAGTGCTGTCCGGCAGGGCAGGGCGGGGAGGCAGCGGCCAAGGCGAGGTGCGGGCTCACAGCTGGGCCCTCCTTGTAAGCAGGGTAAAGGGCTCCCGCGGCAGACGCTTCCGGTAAATGCCCAGGTCCCGTTTAGCAGGTCTGCAGGGGCCTGGGTTCCTCCTCTGCTTACCTGCGGCCACTCTCTCCAGGGCTGGTGCCTGGGGTGGGCCGGAATGTGTTTGCTGAGAACACTCCCACGTATTCATTCCCGAAACGCTCACAGCAGCCCTACGAGGTAGGTCTCTTTCGATTACAAATGGTACAAATGAGGCCTCGGAAGCAAAGAGACTGAGTGATTTGCTCGACACCACAGAATTAATAAGGGTTGGAGCCAGGAGCTGGGGCCCCTTTCCGAGCAGCATTTCAACTGCATCGAATAATCAATGTAAATAAATAAATAAAATAAAATACTCTATTTTTGTTTTTTAATTTAATCTATTTTTTAAGATTTTATATATTTATTTGACAGACAGAGATCACAAGTAGGCAGAGACACAGGCAGAGAGAGAGGAGGAAGCAGGCTCCCCTCAGAGCAGAGAGCCCCATGTGGGGCTCCATCCCAGGACCCTGGGATCATGACCTGAGCCGAAGGCAGAGGCTTTAACCCACTGAGCCACACCAGGTGTCCCTAATTTAATCTATTTTTTTAAAAAGATTTTACTGAGATAGCTTGAGAGTGAGGGGGAGGGGCAGAGGGAGAGGAAGAAGCAGACTCCCGGTGTGGGGCTCAATCCCAGGACCCCGGGATCATGACCTGAGCTGAAGGCAGATGCTTAACAACTGAGCCACCCAGGCGCCCCAAAAGACTTTATGTTTTTACAGCAACTTTAGGTTCACAGAAAAATTGGAGATGTCCCATATACCCCCCAGTAGCCTCCCCATCGTTAACATCTCTCACCCAGAGTGGTTGTGATTTTGTTATTTGTAAAAATACATATAGTTGGGGACGCCTGGGTGGCTCAGTTGGTTAAGCAGCTGCCTTCGGCTCAGGTCATGATCCCAGCGTCCTGGGATCGAGTCCCACATCGGGCTTCTTGCTCGGCAGGGAGCCTGCTTCTCCCTCTGCCTCTGCCTGCCATTCTGTCTGCCTGTGCTCGCTCTCTCTCCCTCTCTCTCTCTCTGATGAATAAATAAAGTCTTTTTTAAAAAAAAAAAATACATATAGTTGGTCATTCAGAGAACAAAATATTTTTCTCATAATTGCTCTCGGTCAAGGTTCCAGGCTCACAGCTCCCAAACCCTTTGGAATTTCCTAAGTGTTGACAGCCACAGAAGTGTCTTTTGTTACGTTAATGAGGTGACTTTCTCGGAAAGCCCCGGTGGGGGCTGGTGGCCGGTGGAGCCAACCCAGAGCAGAGAGGGTTGGAATTTTCATTCCCACCCCCGTGACCTGCCTGGAGGAGAGTGGCGCTGGAGGTTGAATCAGGGGTTACTGGCTAATGATTTAATCGGTTGTGCCTCGGTAATGAAGCCTCCGTAAAAACCCAAGAAGATGAGGTTCAAAGAACTTCCAGTCGGTGAACACAGAAAAGATTCCAAGACTGATCCAGAAGGTCTGTATCCTGTCCCCACACCTTACCCTAAACCTCCCTTCCCTCTGGTTGTCCTTGAGTTACAGGGCCTTTTATAAAAAAAATTAGTGGTCTAGTGAATAAACAGGTTTCCTGAGTTCTATGAGCTTTGGCAAATTAATGGGACCCAAGATGGCGGAGGGGGAGGTCTTTGGAACCTCGGATCTATATCTTGTGGGTCAGAGGCACAGGTGACAACCTGGACCTGTGACTGGCATCTGAAGGGGGGTGGGTGTCTTGTAGGACCGAGCCCTTCACCCATGGGATCTGGCCCTGTCTTCGGGTAGAAGTGGCAGAATTGAGTTGACTTTCAGGGCCCTGGTGTCTGGAGCAATTGCTTGTTGGTGTGGGGGAACACCCCCCCCCCTGCAAACACACACACATACTGGAACTGGTGACCAGAACCCTAATTAGTGGGACATTTGTTCCAAGTGATGAACCTACACTGACACATCGTCACCCAAATCCATGTTTACATTAGGGTTCATTCTTGGGGTTGTACACTCTGTGTGGGTTTGGACAAATGTGTAATCACACGAATCCCTCATTACAGTATCATACAGAGTCTTTCATTGCCTTAAAAATCCTGTGTGCTCTGCCTGTTCCACCCCTACCCCTGCAACCACTGATTTTTTTTTTTTAAACTGTATCCATAGTTTTACCTTTTCAGGTTGTTATATGGTTGGAATCATACAGTCTGTATGTGGCCTCTTTGGACTGGCTTCTTTCACTTGGCAGTATGCACTTAAAGTGCCCCCATGTCTTTTCATGGCTTGATAGCACATTTCTTTTTAGTGCTCAATAATAGACCATTATCTGGATATACCATGTATATCTATTCACACGTATCTATTCACCTACCAAAGGACATCTTGGTTGGCTTCCAAGTTTTGGCAATGATGAATAAAGCTGCTGTGAACATCTGTGTGCAGAATTTTCTTTGGACCGAAGTTTTCACTTTTATTGTCTTTTAGCCTAGAGATGGAGATGGTTGGTTGGAGGCTGGCCTGAGAACCATGAAGCAGAGAGATCAGGGGCTAGATGTGGTCTTCTAGGACCAGAGAAGGGAGGAGGAGGAGGAGAAGAAAGAGGAAGTGGAGGAGGAGGAAAAGTACTAATCCAGTAGTCCTATTCATAGCATCAGTCCAGCAGAGAGGTCTGATGAATGAGGGTCTCTGAGCAATTCAATTTCAGGTTTGCTGCCTGGTTAATTACATTCCAATAACAGCCCCAGTTGCAAAGCAGTACATGCAGGTGCTTTACTCATGACAGTGTCCAAAACAGCGTACTTAAGATTTTTTGTTTCTTTACCTTCAAACATCCATATATTTGAGGATATATCTTATAATACAAATACACTCACATAGATGAAACAGATTTCCCCCAAATACTCTGAGATCTTCTAATCTACTTCATTGTTTAAAATGCTGGTCACAACATTGACTTCATAGCACCTCAATGGAATTTTTTATTGACAGTGTAGCCTTTGGTAAGTTACTGAACCTTGGTCAGCCACCAGGCATCCCTCAAAATGTTGTTTGAGTAGTAAGAGAGATAAGGTATATGAAAAATTTAACACAGAATCTTTCACACACAAACCAGGGTTGAACCCTGAGCTAGGTTCTCCTTCCCACAATTCCATACTGCCTCTCTGGAGAAGCCCAACTTGCTGGGTGTGGCTTCCAATGGTTGTGCTACTGGTTACAGCTGGCCTTCAGGTAGAGGCCAGGGTAACCACTCCTGGAGAATATAAGCTGTCCTCATGCCCTCCTGGCCCTCACCCTCTTGTTCGATTTACTTTATTCATTTTTTATTATTTTTAAGTAATCTCTATACCCCACACAGGACTCAAACCTACAACCCCAATACCGAGTCACATGCTCTTCCAACTGAGCCAGCCAGGCGCTCCTCCGTTGTCCAATTTAATTCACCATCCATTTGCTGGACACTGACTAGACACATGACTATTTCGCTTTTCCCTTCCTCAGCCTGGAACTCTCCAGATACTGCATGGTGTCCTCCTCTTGTCATTCAGATTGTTCCTAAAATGTCACCTCCACACAACCACCCCTAAAACCCCTAAACCAAACAAGAATCAATATCCCTGTCTAGGGTAGTCCCTTTCCCCTGCTCTGTTTCTGAGCACTTGTCACCACCTAACAAACTGTGCACTGCGTTGGTTTATCCATTAACTCTTTGCCTTCACTGAAACATGAAGTCCGGGAGAGCAGGAACTTACAGAGTTGGTTCCCTAGTCTATCCCCAATTCCTGTGATAGCAGCTGGCACAGAGCAGGAGCTCAGTGTTTGTGGAATCAGTAAATGACACCAGGCCAACGCTGGGGAGGTGGGCTGATGAAACAAGGAGGGCCGTGGGGACCGTGTGGGGACCGTGTGGGTAGACATATGGACGAGTGCTCTCAGACAAGTACAAACCAAGTGCCTGGAACACAGAGGAGGCAGGGACCAACTCCTAACTGTGGATCAGGGAGCAGGCTGAGTGATCCCAGAGGCTGGGCAGAACTTCAAAGACGGAGTTTTAAGGAGAGAGAGTGGTGTGGAGGCAAAGGCAAGGACAAGGCTGGGGCAAAGTCGGGATAGAGAGGTGGTTGGGCACAGAGATCACTCTGTCAGATGGTAGCTTCGGGGTCAGGGTTGATGGGCAGCTGGGAAGAGGCCAGGGCAGTTTGTAGAGGGCTTTGAATGCCAGGCTAAAAAGTTCTCTGACAGTGTCCTAAGAAGATCCCTCCAGGGGCTCCTGGCTGTCTCAGTCCGTTGAGCATGTGACTCCTGATCTCAGTTCAGGTCTCCATCTCAGGGTCCTGAGGTCAAGCCCCATGTTGTGCTCCAGGCTGCGCGAAGAGCCTACTTTAAAAAGGAGAAGGAAGGGGCACCTGGGTGGCTCAGTGGGTTAAAGCCTCTGCCTTCGGCTCAGGTCATGATCCCAGGGTCCTGGGATTGAGCCCCACATCGGGCTCTCTGCAGGAAGCCTGCTTCCTCCTCTCTCTGACTGCCTCTCTGCCTACTTGTAATCTCTGTCAAATAAATAAATAAATCTTTAAAAAAAAAAAAAAAGGGAGAAGGAGGGGGAGGGGTGGGGGAGGGGAAGAAGATTATCCATCTGTATTTTATATCTAACAGATCTATGTCAGTACACACATAGGTAGAACACACATATATATACACAACACAAGAACCTACTAAAACATAATATTTAAATATATATGCAATTTTTAAAGTTATATATAAAATTTAAAATATACATATTCATGGGGCGCCTGGGTGGCTCGGTGGGTTAGGCCTCTGCCTTCTGCTCAGGTCATGGTCTAGGGGTCCTGGGATGGAGGCCCGCTGCAGGCTCTCTGCTTGGTGGGGAGCCTGCTTCCCCCTCTCTGCCTGCTGCTATGCCTACTTGTGATCTCTCTCTCTTTCTGTCGAATAAATAATAATAAAAATTTTTTAATCTTTAAAATAATACATATTCTTAATTTTATTTTTAAATTAATTTTTTAAAATTATTTTTTAATGTAATCTCTACCCCCAATGTGGGTCTCTCAACGACAACCGGAGATCAAGAGTCACACGTTCTACTTACTGAGCCTGCCAAGCGCCCCCCCAAAATAATGTACATATTTTTATTTTATTTATTTATTTTAAAAAGATTTGTTATTTATTTATTTGACAGACAGAGATCACAAGTAGGCAGAGAGGCAGGGGGAGGCAGGCTTCCTACTGAGCAGAGAGACTGATGTGGGGCTCGATCCCAGGATCCTGGGACCACGACCCGAGCTGAAGGCAGAGGCTTAACCCACTGAGCCACCTAGGCGCCCCTAATGTACATAGTTTTAAAGTTATGTTTTAATAAACTCCCACGGATCACAGTTTGGGCATAAAAAGCTTTAGGTTGAAAATCTCCCTCCCACTCCTGCCCTCCCCTGCCTCATCTTCTCCCCAAAGAAGTCCCGCAGAAGTAACCAATGTTACTGTGTTTTGCTACCCTACAGCCGTTTCGCGGTTACCACCGCCGCTTTCCACGGCCGCACGTGCCGAAGCGGTGTAGTGTAGGCGGTTCATGGCTCTGACCATCAACCAGCCGCCCGGCCTCCTTCACCGCGGCCCGGTGGCCCTTCCACTTCCGCCCAGAAACACAGCGCGCGCCACCCTCTGACAGGTAGATTTAGTTGAGCCCGCCCACTCTGGTCGCAGGAGCCAATCCAGCACGTTATGCAAATTTGAATCTAATTCTGCTCCCCAATGGTAGCAAGGTGCAGGGACAGGTCAGCCGGGTTCCCCTTTACTGCTCGTGCCCTGAGAAAGTCTGGAAGATTTGTGCCAGCGGCAAGAAGAACTTGGAAACCGGGGAAGCGGGAGAATTAGGGGCAGGGACTTAAAGGGGACTGACAATTGAGGCTTGAAGAACAGCTAGAGGTCATTTCACCTGGACTCCGGTTTGACCATCTCTCTCCCTCCACGTCCTTCCGGCCAGGTGCTCGCATAATCTTTGCTGAAATCACTACGTGCAGACTTGGCCCAGCTGATGTGAAAGTGGGACGTGACTTCCTGGGAAGCAGGTCCAAGGTCTGGCTGCTGGGTGTGGGGGAACAGCCCCAGAGAGAATCAGAACAGGCTCAGATCCCGCCTCTGCCACTGGTTAGCTGTGTGTGCCTTGGGGCAACCCTGCCATCTTGCTAAGTAAGGCCTCAGCTTCCTCACCTGGAAAATGGGAGCAATAACACTACCCTCCTAGCTCCAGTGTTAGGATAGATGGGCTAGCCGAATGAAAACGCAGATTTTGATCTCTGCAAGCCATAGTGCTTGACAATTAGAAGAGTATCACTTTGGGGCGCCTGGGTGGCTCAGTGGGTTAAGCCTCTGCCTTTGGCTCAGGTCATGATCTCAGGATCTTGGGATCAAGCCCTACATGGGGCTCTGCTCAGCAGGGAGCCTGCTTCCCCCCAACCTGCCTCTCTGCCTGTTTGTGATCTCTGTTAAATAAATAAATAAAATAAAATAAAATAAAAAGAAGAATATCACTTTGAGGTTAGACCAGGTGATCCATTCTTGGTTTTCCCGTTTATTTGCCATGTGATGTCAGGCAGGTCACTTTGCCTCTCTGACTCTCGCTTTCTTAAATTCTAAAGTAAAAAATTCTGAGGGCTGTCATTAGGATTAAATGAATTCAGGTTTATATGGCACTTGGCACACGGCCAAGTCACGTGTTTCTAGAACCATAGGTCCTCCTGGAACCTCAGTTTCATTATCTATATTCTGGATACAACAATACAGTCATTCCCTACCTGCCCCAAATGATAGTCATGAGCCTTAAATGTCTTAGGACACAATTTATAAATAGGAAAACATTATACCAATGTTAATTAGTGATATTGCAAGGCAGTCAGCACACTGGAAAAAAGTGTGATGTTGGCCCTGGCTCTGCCTTTTATTCTGGGTGACCTTGGACATGTTATTTTATCTGTCCAAGGGTCAGTTTCCTTTCCTGTAATATACCAAGTTTATAGGGTCATTGTAGACATTGGGAAAATGGTGTGTGGAGAGTGCCTGCTGTATGCCCAACACACAATAAATTTTAATAAACCGTACCTATTATTACCAGCAAGCTTTCCTTTCTTTCTTTCTTTCTTTCTTTCTTTCTTTCTTTCTTTCTTTCTTTCTTTCTTTCTTTCTTTTTTTTAGATGTAGGGAGGGGGAGAGGGAGAGAGAGAATCATTAAGAAGGCTCTACACCCAGCACAGAGCCGGACAGGGGCTTCAATCTCACAGTCCTGAGATCTTGACCAGAGCCGACATCAAGAGTCAGATGTTTCACCAGCTGAACCACCCAGGTGCCCCACTAGCAAGTTTTTCTTTAAATGTCCCTGGATTCTATTTCCAGAACTGAGGTACTGGGAGATAAGGGTGAGTGACAAGACTGGCTTTTCCCTGTACATCTTCCTAGGCTTCTTCCTGTATATCGTTTGACTTGTATTATGGGAATGTATTAACATTTTTATTTTATTTTTTTATTTATTTATTTTTTTCATCTTTTTTTTTTTTTTTTCCAGGGGAAAGCGCGAACGCAGTCCCCCACTACCACAAATTATGCAGTCGAGTTTCCCACATTTGGGGAAATCGCAGGGGTCAGCACATCCGGAGTGCAATGGATAAGCCTCGCCCTGGGAAAACCACCTTCGTGATCATGGTATCTCCCCTGCCAGGTAAGTATTGTATTAACATTTTTAATGATTTTGTCGGTTTATTTTTGCAAGGTGGGGAGGGGCAGAGGAGAAGCTGAGCAGGGACCTCCGCCCAAAGCAGAACTGGATCCCAGGACTCTGGGATGATGACTTGAGATGAAGGCAGACACCTAACCAACTGAGCCACTCAGATATCTGGCATGTATTATTTTAAAAAAATAAAATAAAATAAAATTTGGGGCACCTGTTAAGCGTCTGCCTTTGGCTCAGGTCATGATCCCAGGGTCCTGGGATGGAGTCCCACATGGGGCTCCTTGCTCAGCAGGAAGCCTGCTTCTCCCTCTCCCACTTTTCCCTGCTTGTGTTCCCTCTCTCACTGTGTCTCTCTGTCAAATAAACAAAATATTTTAAAAAAATACATAAATTTTAAGGGACTCCTGGGTGGCTCAGTGGGTTAAAGCCTCTGCCTTCGGCTCAGGTCATGATCCCAGGGTCCCCACATCAGGCTCTCTGCTCAGCAGGGAGCCTGCTTCCCCCCACCCCCCACCTGCCTCTCTGCCTACTTGTGATTCTGTCAAATAAATCAATAAAATATTTTTTAAAAATACATAAATTTTAAATAAAAAATGGAAATACAATTAATTATGTAAATATGATAAATGATAAAAATCAAGACATAATGAATTAAAATTTAAAACTGATTTTTAATCTCATGGGTAGAGGTCTTGTCTGGGGTAAGGGAAGCCCAAAGGCAAAGAGTGAGCTTGTGTCCACAAATACTAGAGTTTACCATGCAAAGGCAGAATCCTGATTTGTTTTCCATGACCCATGGGAAAATGTCCAAACCCTAACAAGGGGTCACCTCTGAAAGCAGTGACCATCCATTGGTGTCAACATTCTCAAAGCCACTCTGAAGTCATGTTCTATGGAAGGAAATGATCTGGACAGGGCAGCCTTTGGACTGAATTTCCCTGAGCATCAGAGGTATTCAGGACTCAGGGTGAGTCACTCCTCCCCGCTGGGTTTGCCCTCCATCCCCGATAAGGATAAATACCTCATTATGGAGTATTAGCGTTCCCCCAACCCTAGTGCCTTACATGGGTATTGACAAGCCATGGGGTGTCCAGCCAATCCACGCCCACACTTCTCCAGCTGTCCTGGGATGCCTCTGGCCTTTGGACGGCCTCCCTGTTCCTCGTTCTCTGGAGGCCACGGTGTGAACTGACCACCACCGCTGGGCCCTGGAGGTTCCCATTCAGCCGGAAAAAGGCAGGAAGGAAGAATATCAAGGCCCCAGCCCACTTTCCCTCCTGTGCCCACTGTCACCTCTTTACTATATGTGGCAGTGACCCCGAAGTTCAGGTTCTGTTCACGAATTATTCATCAAGGTGACAGAGAGGACATGAACTTTCAACCACCTCCTCCTGGACGGAACATGTGTCCTTTTCACTCACATCTCATTGGCCAGAGCCATATGGGGCCCCGCCCATGTGGAAAGGTGCAGGCCAGGGCTGGGGAGGGACAGGAGTATTTGGTGAGCACTGCTAGGTCTGCAACCATCTTTCTGCTCAGCCTTTGACCCATATTGATTCACTTTAGAACCAGAGGACATTAGAGTGGGAGGGACCTTGGGCGTCATCTCATCCCGTGACTTCTGAAAGTCAAAACACATCAGAATCTTTGGGTCCTTGTCAAAAATGCAGAGTCCTTGGTCCTTCCCCAGAACTCCCGAGTCAGAACAGTCTAAAATGGTCCCAGGGAGGGCGCCTGGGTGGCTCAGTGGGTTAAGCCTCTGCCTTCCGCTCAGGTCATGATCTCAGGGTCCTGGGATTGAGTCCCTCATCAGTCTCTCTGCTCAGCAGGGCACTGGCTTCCCTCTCTCTGTCTCTGCCTATTTGTGATCTCTCTCTGTCAAACAAATAAAATCTTTAAAATAAAAAATAAATAAAATGGTCCCAGGGAATCTACATTTTTTTTTAAAGATTTTATTTATTTATTTGACAGAGAGAAATCACAAGTAGATGGAGAGGCAGGCAGAGAGAGAGAGAGGGAAGTAGGCCCCTGCTGAGCAGAGAGCCCGATGTGGGACTCGATTCCAGGACCCTGAGATCATGACCTGAGCCGAAGGCAGCAGCTTAACCCACTGAGCCACCCAGGCGCCTGGGAATCTACATTTTTAAAAGCTTACCAGTTAGTTCTAGCAGCAGCCCAGTTTGTGACCCACTGATGGAATCTGACCCTCTTTTACAGATGAGGGAACAAGCTCAGAAAGGGACAGTGACTTTTAGGGCCACTCAGGGAGTGAGTGATAGAGCTTGGACCAGAGTCTGGGCCTCTTCATACCTGTCTCTTTGTGCCCCGGCTTCTGATAACAGCACCTCAGTTCTTTGGGGAGCCACCGATCACCCTCTCTCAGTCCCCATGGCAGAAACGGGGCTGACCCACTTCCCAGACTGGAATGGACCCGTGACTCAGACCTGACCCGTCAGAAGCCCAGGATATGTTGTGAGGTGGTTTTGAGATCAAGTCTGGGAGGAAGGAGGCAGCCCCAGGATGTTTGCTGTGACTGCTTAGAGAAAGCGGCTCTCTTTCCACAGAGGTTGCTAACTGGTTTGATCTGAGACTGGAGAGCTGCGGGCTGTCTGCTGTCATGTAGGGAGAGCCCACCAGAAAATAAGCCCTAAATGCAGGGAAGCAGGGTTAAGCGACGGAGGGAGGGATCCAACCACAGCATCCCAGACCTGTGTGCAGCTCTACCCAGGCTTTTCCCTGGTGTGAGCAATTTCCTCTCGGTTTCCTGAGGTTGGCAGCTTCCCTGCAAACTGGGAGACTGAGCCCTGGGGTCCAGTAGCACCACTGGTCAGATGATGCGTGTCTACTGAGGGGCATCTATTGAGGGTCAAGTGTGAGATGCTGATCCTGCCCAGGGACACAGGACCCACACAGAAGCAGAGCAAGTGAGGCCCAAGACAGGTTCTAGATGGGCTTCGCAGACATTCGGGTCTCACCTGATCTCCTCCCTGGGAATTAAGCAGGGGAGGCCTATCTCTGAATGATGAAAAAAGCTAAACTCGGAGAGAGACGGTCACTTGCCCAAGGTCACACTCGAAATGTGGGTTCTGCCCTGCCTAGGTGTAAGGCGGATGTGCGCTGAGTGCCTATCCCCGGCCTGGCACCGTTCTGGGCCCTTCTGTGGTTTGCTCCCACGTTCCATACACAAGGTCCTGAGAGGGGATGGTGGGGATGACCAACCCATGTTACAGTTCAACAAATAAGGCCCAGGGTGGCTCAGGAGCTTCACCGAGGCCATAAGGCCAGACAACGTCAAGGTCAGAGTGGGCCCCAGAGAGCCTGGGTCTTGGCAGGTTGTGGCTGGAAGGTCCCTTTGGGGCATGTTACCTTATCAGAGCAGACAGGAGCATCTCAGGCTGAGGAGAGTGGCTCAAAAGAAGCCAGTGTCCATGGGGGGCAGGCAGGAAGGACCGGAGCCCCTTCTTGGATCGCACAGACTTCCCCCGGAACGGCTCTGGGCCGAGTACCCCTGTGAGGAGGCATCGCAGAACAGCCTGAGAAGCCGGGGGGTGGGGGTGGGGGGTTCTGCTAAGAGGCAGGTCATGGGGTGAAGCACGGTGCGCCCCTCGGAACTGAAAGCAGGGTCTGCAAGGGATAGGTGCCCATCCCTGTTTATAGCGGCCTTGTTCCCATATGCCAAAAGGCGGAAGGACCCTGGTGCTGGTCAGCAGCGAGCGGATAACCAAAGGTGTGGTCCACACACACAGTGGACTCTCACTCAGCCTTAGAGACGAGGACACTTCGGACCCAGGCTGCGGCGTGGATGAACCCGGAAGACATTCCTCTTCATGAAATAAGCCAGTCACCGAAGGACAAATATCTTATGATTCCAGTGGGGTACCTAGAGGAGTCAGCTTCGCAGAGACAGGGAATAAAAAGCCGCACGGGGTGCCTGGGTGGCTCCGTCGGGGAGGCATGATCTCAGCTCAGGTCTGGATCTCAGGGTCCTGGGTTCAAGCTCCGCACTGAGCTCCATGCAGGGGGTGGCGCCTGCTTGAAATGCCCCTTGCGAGGGGCTGCAGGGAATGGCAGATAGCAGCGGTGGCGGGGGTGGGGGTGGGGGTGGTCTCTGTTCAATGCGGACAGAGCTTGTTTGGCAAGTGGAAAAAAGTTCTGGCGGTGGAAGGCGGGGACTGTTGCAAACAGTGTGAATGTGCTTAGTGCCACCAGAATATTCGCTGGCAGACGCTTAAGATGGGAAAGTTTATGGGATGTGTGTTTCACCACAATTAAAAATTAATTAATAGGGGCGCCTGGGTGGCTCAGTGGGTTAAGCCGCTGCCTTCGGCTCAGGTCATGATCTCAGGGTCCTGGGGTCGAGTCCCGCATCGGGCTCTCTGCTCAGCAGGGAGCCTGCTTCCTCCTCTCTCTCTGCCTTCCTCTCTGCCTACTTGTGATCTCTCTCTGTCGAATAAATAAAAATAAAATCTTTAAAAAAAAAAAATTAATTAATAAATTAAAAAGCACTTTAGGGGTCCCTGGGTGACTCAGTAGTCGGTTGAGCGTCTGACTCCTGGTTTCGGCTCAGGTCATGATCTCAGAATGGAGCCCTGACGCCAGCTTCCGTGCTCAGCCTCGAGTCCTCTTCTCTCCTCCTCCCTCTCCCTCTGTCCCTCCCCCAGTTCGCTAGCTCTTGCTCTCTTTCTCTCAATCGCAAATAAATAAATGAAATCTTAAAAAAAAAAAAAAAAAAGCGTGATCTTTTTTTAAGGGACAGCTTCATTTCCAATCCTAGCTCTGCCACTCATGCGCTGTGTGACCATGGGCAGGTTTCTTTCCCTTTCTGTTCCTCAGTTTCCTTACTTGTGAAAGGAGACTAGTGCGAGCACCGAGGTTGGAAGGAAGAAGTGTGGTGAGGTTTCGATGTCTCCATACCAGCAAAATGCTCCAAAGCCCTCCTCAGGGGTGTTGGCTGGAATTATTTTCATGCCAGTCCCTGGAGCCCGAAAAGGAGAATACTGAGTCTGCCTTCTCTAGGCTCTTAGTTACTTCCCCTAAGTTCCAGCAACCTAAAGACACCAAACTGTCCACGCTTCAGGCCACAGGGTGGGCTTGTGGGAAAGGTGGTTGTCACAGCCCCCCAGTGCGAGGCTTCCACTCCACCCCTCCTCGTGCTGCTGTGCAACTTTTTACCTCTCTGTGCCAGATTTTCCTCACCCGAGAAACAGGTGATCTACTTCCTATCTCACTGGTGGAAGTGACGAGTATGAGAAGGAAAAGGAGTGCACGGGGCTGGCCCCCAGGAGGCACCCCACACATCTCCCTCCTTTCTCCCCCTAAACCACTGCCAAGGCCTGGGGCAATGCGTTCCTTCTCTTCCCAGGCCGTTGGACTTCAGTCCAGGTGACCAGGATGAGAGTCTTTCACACAGGGCCACTAGCCCTCCAAGGCTTTCCAAAGAGCTTTTGTCTTCCTTTTAGGGCCTAGGTGGGGATCTAGAAGCTGCCCAGGGCGATAAATAAAGAGGAAGAAAAAAACAAAAGGAAAGAAGTGTTTACTCTGAGATGAAAGTACATTGCTAAACACTAACCACAAGGACTTCTGTACGGAAACCACACGTTGGGGGATGCCCCGGAATGTCACAAGCTAGGGTGGCCAGGAAGGCAGGCTGGGCGGGGCCCCAAGAGGCAGGCACAGGACCCCACCCACAGTAGCCCTCTTGGGGACCCTGGCACCCTCCCGTTTCCAGGTACCATAGCTCTCACCCCCGAGCTCCCACAACCTGAGCCATCCCCACCACCTCCCTGAAGGACAGCCCCTCCTCTGTAGGGCCCCTCTGCCCATCTAGGGCGCTTTTGCACCCCCCCCAACTCATCCTTCAAAACTGTGTTTAGACACTACCGCTGCTGGGAGCCCTTGGCTGACCCCCACCGCACCCCCAGATCCTCATAACTTCTATGCTCATCTCTGCGGCTACAATTCTCCAAGGCACCTCGGTCATCCGTGCACTTGCGTCTCTTTCCCACAAAGCTGCAAGCACTTGAGGACATGGATTTGGAGCCAGACTGCCACGGTTGGAGTCCCAGTCTCCAGCTGTGTGCCCATGGGTGAAGGACAGAATATCCTATGCTTCCGCATTCCCCTCTGTAAGATGGGGATGGTAGCGGCGCCTGCATTACGGGGACTCTGCCAGTTGCCGAGGATGTCTATTCCAATTGGACGTTCTAGAACTGGGGAAATACCACGGTGTGGGTTTGGGGACCCATCTGGCCAAGTATGAGACAGACCTAAGCCGACACCCCATGGATCTCCTGATCTCTCCCAAAGTCCTGGCTCTGACGGGTGGACCATAGTGATGTTCTGGGTCTCCTGGAGTTCATGTCAGGTTAGAGCCAGGAAAGTCTGATTATCTCCTTTCCTGAATGCGCAGTCACCCTGGTAAAGGGCTGGAAGTGCCCTTGGGGGAGGCTGGGAGAAAACTGTAGAGTGTAACTTCTCCCTCTTCCTTTTTTTTTAATATGTCGCTCTTTTCTCACTGAGCTCCATTCGAAATTCTCAGTTACTTTATTTCTTTTTTACTTTCCATTTGATATATGTGTGCAGCGCCCATTTTTCTTTTCAGTCCTAAGTTGGCTAAATTTCTTTTCCTGCCAGAGAACTGGCAAGTTGTTTTAAATGGCTCACACTGCTTTTATTTTTTTTAATATTATTCCTTTCTGTTAGTTTTATTATTATTATTTTAATTCCAGTAGAGTGAACATACAGTGTTATATTAGTTTCAGTGATTCAGTACCTCCATACATCACCCCGTGCTCATCGAGATGAGTGTGCTCTTAACCCCTTCACCTAGTTCCCCCACCCCCCACCCATCTTCCTTCTGGTGACCCACAGTTTGTTGTTTTTTGTTTTGTTTTGTTTTTTAAAGATTTTATTTATTTATTTGACAGAGAGAAATCACAAGTAGATGGAGAGGCAGGCAGAGAGAGAGAGGGAAGCAGGCTCCCTGACGAGCAGAGAGCCTGATGCGGGACTCGATCCCAGGACCCTGAGATCATGACCTGAGCCGAAGGCAGCGGCCCAACCCACTGAGCCACCCAGGCGCCCCCCACAGTTTGTTCTTTATAGTTAAGAGTCTGTTTTCCAGTTTGTCTCTTTTTTTCTTTCTTCGTCCGCTCTGTTTCTTAAATTCTACATACGAGTGAAATCATATGCTATCTTTCTCTGACCGTTTCACTAGCATGATACCCTCTAGCTCTGTCCACATCATTGCAAATGGCAAGATTTCATTCTTTTGATGGCTCAGTAATATTCCACTGTATTCATATACCACATCTTCTTTATCCATTCATCAGTTGGTGGCTTCTGTGTTTGGCTATTGTAGATAATGCTGCTATAAACACAGGGGTGAAGAGGGTAACTGTGGGGTCCCTCCTCAAGGGGAACCAGCTCCCCTTTACTCAAGGTGTCTGGGTGCATAAATTTGTTCAAGTCCAAGAACTGGTTGCGGGCATTGACTTTGTTTTGGTTACTCAAGTTAGTCCCTGTTCACTTGATGGAGATTTCTACTTCCATAGACTAGGTCACAATTCAGTAGACCCTCCATCCATTTTTTTCCTAGGAACTCCAGGATCCACTAGATAATGTCATCAATTTCTGTGTGTTTAGATGGATTTTAGTGGGTTGATGTATGCAAAGTGCTAGAGCAAAGAACAAAGGGGCTTTTTTAAAAGACTGATTTATTTATTTCAGAGACAGACAGACAGACAGACAGAGATCAGGGGGAAGGGCAGAAGGAGAGGAAGCGAGAATTCACGCAGACCACGCTGAGCCCAGAGCCTGATGTGGGGCTCGATCCCACAACCCCAAGATCACGACCCGAGCCAAAACCAAGAGTCAGACGCTTGACCCACTGCACCACCCAGGTGCCCCAAAAGAGGGACTTTCATCACTGTCCTTCCTCTTTGTGCTCCTGTGCCCTACAGCAAGCAGGCACTTGATAAATGATTATAAAATGGGCTCCATGATCTTGGTCTCCTCTTGAGACATAAGCAGTGTTGACCTGTGATTCGAGTGACACTGGAAGTCCCGAGGCATCCAACACACGCCTCTGCATGGGGCCGAGGAGACTTCTGGGAAAGAACTCCCTGGAAGGTAAAGATTGTCCAGCATGGAGGGTTGCTCTGAGGGTTGGCCAACACCAGAGGGGAGTGTTTTGAACACAGAGCAGAGCAGCCTGAGATGTGACCCTCAGATTATCTCCCCGAGACTTGGTTGTTTACGAGTGTAGTTATCTGTTTTTATTCTGCCTCTAAGAAACTCTCGCTCCACAGAGTTGAGTAGACATACTTTCGGGGGATAGCAACGATCTTGGGTAGTTTATGCAAGATCCTTTTCCTATATATGTTATGCCTTCCTTCTTCCTCGGTTCCCACTCATCTTCCCTACACATGCCTGAGTCTTGTGAATTTTCATTTAAGGATTTCTTGCTTTTTTTTTTTTTTCTTTTCTTTTTTTTTTTTTTTTTTAAAGATTTTATTTATTTATTTGACAGAGAGAAATTACAAGTACACTGAGAGGCAGGCAGAGAGAGAGAGAGAGAGGAGGAAGCAGGCTCCCTGCTGAGCAGAGAGCCCGATGCGGGACTCGATCCCAGGACCCCGAGATCACGACCCGAGCCGAAGGCAGTGGCTTAACCCACTGAGCCACCCAGGCGCCCAAGGATTTCTTGCATGTGTGTGGTTCTTTTTTTTTCTTTGCATATGTTTTCATTTTCAAAAATTACATCTCACTCTGGGGAACCCAAACGGTGCAGTCAGCTAAGCATCCAACCCTTGGTTTCGGCTCAGGCCCTGATCTCAGGGTCCTGGGATTGAGCCCGGCATCAGTTTCTGCTCTGAGTGCTGTCTGCTTTTTCCGCCTCTCTCCGCTGCTTGTGCGTACTCTCTCTCTCTCTCAAACAATTAAATAAATCTTTTTTAAAAAGTTGAATCTTGGGGGGGCGCCTGGGTGGCTCAGTGGGTTAAAGCCTATGCCTTTGGCTCAGGTCATGATCTCAGAGTCCTGGGATCAAGCCCCACATTGGGCTCTCTGCTCAGCAGGGAGCCTGCTTCCTCCTCTCTCTCTGCCTGCCTCTCTGCCTACTTGTAATCTCTGTCTGTCGGGTAAATACATAAAATCTTAAAAAAAAAATTTTTTTTTTAAAAAGTTGAATCTTGGGACCCCTGGGTGGCTCAGTTGGTTAAGCGTCTGCATTCGGCTGAGATAATGATCCCAGGGTCCTGGGATCGAGTCCCACGTCAGGCTCTTTGCTCAATGGGGAGCCTGCTTCTCCTTCTGCCCACTGTTCTCTCTGCTTACTGCTCCCCCTGCTTGTGCTCTCTCCTCTCTGACAAGTAAATAAATAAAATAATTTTTAAAATTTTTTAAAAAGTTAAATTTTGCTCCATTTACTGCTTTGAGATCCTTCTCTGTGTTGCTGTATGTGCACCTGCTCTAACTTCCCTAGCAGAGATCTGCTCCATTCGGCCACTAGCCGTGCAACGATGAGTATCTCTGCCCAGATTTGGATGAGAGTTTCTCCAGGATGCTTAGCCAGGAGTGGGATTTCTGGGTTAACGGGCATGCCCAGATCTGATCTTGCCAGATACTGCCTAGTTGCTTTCCAGAATGGCGGTGCCAGTTCACCTGTCTGCAGCCGTCCTGAGACTGCCCATCTCGCCACGTCGTCACCAACCCTTGAGAGTACTGAGCTTTCTATGTTGTGATGGGCAAGAAGTGGCATCTCACTGTTTCCATCCTGGCTAACAGCTGTCTCCCCTGCTAGATTGTGAGTCTGGGAGCATGGCAGGTCTGTACAGAAGGTATGTCTGTGTCCCTAACATTCTGCTCGGCACCTGCCCCACCAGGTGCTTCCATTCTGTACGGCTGAAGGGATGAACACTTACTCTCATAAGCCCCCCTCCTGAGCACAAGCTTGACTCCTGGGAAGGAGAGTCAGGGCTGTGAGTGAGCAAAAAGGAAAAGCTGATCTGCAAAAGCCTCAGAAAGCCGCCAGCCAAGGGGAGTTCCCTAGGGGCTCCCAGACACAGCTGGAGGGGATGTAAAGGAGCCGTTCCCACAGAGCCAGTGAGAGCCACGGGTTGCAGACTGGGCTCTGCTAGAGGCACCAGGCAGAATCCTCACAGGCAGACTTGAATATCAAAGGAAAACTGAGCATCTCCTGCCAGGTTGTTGGACCAAATGGCCCTTGCTCACACGCTATTAGAATGATGGTAATTAAAATCTGGCATAAGGGGTGCCTGGGTGGCTCAGTCCATTGAGCATCTGACTCTTGCTTTTGGCTCAGGTCATGATCTTAGGGTTGTGGGATGGAGCCTGAGGTGGGGCTCACGTTCAGTGTGGAGTCTGCCTGAGATTTCTCCCTCTCCCTCTGGCCCTTCCCGCTCACACACTCTCCTCCTCTCTCTTTAAAATTAATAACTAGGGGTGCCTGGGTGGCTCAATGAGTTAAAGCCTCTGCCTTTGGGTCGGGTCGTGATCCCAGGGTCCTAGGATCAAGCCCCGCATCTGGCTCTCTGCTCTGCAGGGATCCTGCTTCCCTTCCTCTCTCTCTGCCTGCCTACGATCTCTGTCAAATAAATAAATAAAATCTTTAAAAAAAGAAATAAAATAAAATTAATAAATAAAATCTTTAAAAAATTGGGGGGATAAAATGAAAGTCACGTGCCTCTGAACTATCCCAACCGGAAGTCTCCTTGCGGACTTGCGCCACAGCACTGGCCATCGGGGGTGTGAGATTGGCTTTTCTGTTGGCGATTTCAGTTTCTCATTCATACAGTGGGGACAATAATGGTGCCCACCTCCCTGCTCGGCATGCAGGAAGCACTCAGCAAACACTGGCTTTGACAGATTTTCTCATAGGTTTGGCACTAATGAGGGCCAGTGTCTGGTCAGGGAGAGGCAGCTGGGCCTTCCTCTGACTTCCCTTTTCTGGCCCCCATAGGACCCTCTTGTGACCTGAGTACCTGCACACCCTCATTCCAGCAGTAAACTCCTAAAGGAGCATGGAGGATAGAGCCCCGACCCTCAAGGGGGCTGCAGACACTGTGCAGAGCCATGAAGCTGTGAGAAGGGAAAAAACACACCTTCCCCGGTGCAGAGCAGACCCCCCCACACACACACACACATCCTCTCCTACTGTCCTTCCAGCTCTGTTTGAGCCTTGCTTTTCTCCCCTGCAAAATGAGACTCACAGGGTTATTTTCATGTTCAAATGAGAAAAGGGATGGATGGGAAAGAAATTTCTAGACTGTCAAGTGCATCTAAACAGATGGCCAGGACTATATAAGGAAAGCAGAGACCTTCTTACAGAATGATGCTGATGGCCAGTGGGCTCTTTCTTCAGGGCAGCTTAAAAACCTATGGTTTAGGGGCACCAGGGTGGCTCAGTTGTTAAGCGTCTGCCTTCAGCTCAGGTCATGATCCCAGGGTCCTGGGATCAAGCCCCGTATCGGGCTCCCTGCTTGGTGGGAAGCCTGCTTCTCCCTCTCCCATTCCCCCTGCTTGTGCTCCCTTTCTCGCTGTGTCTCTCTCTGTCAAATAAATAAATAAAATCTTAAAAATAAATAAAAAATAAAAACCTATGTTTTTTTTTTTTAAAGATTTTATTTATTTATTTGACAGAGAGAGATCACAAGCAGGCAGAGAGGCAGGCAGAGAGAGAGGAGGAAGCAGGCTCCCTGCTGAGCAGAGAGCCCAATTCCGGGCTCGATCCCAGGACTCTGAGGATCATGACCTGAGCTGAAGGCAGAGGCTTAACCCACTGAGCCACCCAGGTGCCCCAACCTATGTTTTAAGAAGGTTTCAAATAACGGAATGATGCTCAGGCCATCTTTTGAGGAGGGAAAGGAATGGGGGCAGTTGGTAGGGGAGGTATGGGGCTGCACTTCGGTTGCTCATCCTGCTTTCTAAACTGCCAGGACCTGAGTGACGGGAGGGTCAGGAGCAGAAGCAGATGGATCCAACCACTGTCTTCCCCTGGCCTGGCCTCCTAGAGGTCAAGGAACTGAGGGGGTGGGGACAAAGAACTCAGGGCTTCAGCAAAGGGACAGTACTGATCAGAGGACAGGCCACGCTGCTGTCACATTGCTGCTACCATAAGACAGAAATGTATTTCTCTCTCACAGAACAGTCTGGGGAGGTGGTCCAGTCTTCGTGCCCAGGATCTTTCTATTTTGTAGCTTAGACATCCCTTGGAGGGTCGCCCTTAATCACATGCCTTCAGCCACAAAACTGCATTCGTCTGTCATTTCAGGCAGAGGGAGAAGAGATAGAGAGAAGGGGCTGACACATTCCTTTCCTATTAAGGACACATGGTAGCCAGCCTTCAAGACTGTCCCCAGTGATCCCTGTCCCCGCTGTGTGATCCTTTCCTACACTGAATAGGGGTGGTTGTGCAACCAATAGAATATTCTGGAAAAGATGGAGTGCACCTTCTGAGGCTAGGTCATAAAAGACGTGGCAGTCTCTCCCTTGCTCTCTCTTGGGTCGCTTGTGCTGGGGGAAGCCAGCTGCTGTGTCCTGAGAATACTCGTGTGCTGCGGAGAGGTCCACACTGTGAGGGGCTGAGGCCTCCCACCAACAGCCAGTGGGAACCTGCCTGGCCGTGGGAAGGAGCCTGGAGGTGACCGCAGACCCAGTGGACATCTTGACAGCAGCTTCCTGAGTGGCTGAGTCACTAAGCTAAGCCATTCCTCAATTCCTGCCTCCCACCGGACTGTGTGCGACACTAAATGTCTATTGTTGTTTTAAGTTGCTCAGTTGTGGGAAAGCGTGTTACTAGATACTGGCTAACTCCTACAGGTCGCGACTCAGAAGGCACGGTATCCAGTTCATTCACAGCTATTGGCCTCAACTCAGCCACGTGGCCGCATGTAGCTGCAAGGGAGTCTGGGAAATGTAGTCTTCAGTTGGGCTGCTATGTGCCAGGCTAAAACTTCAATGACCCTGGTCCTTAACTTCATCACATCTGCAAAGTCTCTTTTGGGTGTAGTTTCGCCCTGCGTGTAGAGCTTATGTTAAATTTAAAAAAAAAAAAAAAAAAAAAAAAAGTAAAACAAAATTGTGCTGGTCTCTCAGACTGAAGACCTGGCTTCTGGGTTCTAGTTCTGGTTCTTTCTTTAATTCACCTGCAGCGCATCGCTGGCCGTCTCTAGGACTCTATCAGCCCACCTGTAAGATAGGGGTTGGGGCTTATGTCACAGGTTTTCAAAGTTCTATGCCTAACAGTGAAACCTTTTGTTCAGATGCAGACGCTATTAATACCCAGTACCGTGATCTCCCATGGGACTTCTGCCAGCACCGGTACTACCTCCCTGGAGGGCTCTAGCTGAGCTCAGGAGAGGTGGGAAGCGCTGAGAGGGGGTTGCCCTCTGACAGGAGCTGCTACAAAGTAACCCTTCAGGCCAGATGACTGGGTGGTGTGGGTTGTGCACTGGCTCTCAGAGGGGCCCTGGCCTGCTGGGGAAACTGGCTTGATGGCACCTGCTTTGCTGCTTGTCTTGTCATCCTTGTCTCACTGTCCCCTCTCCCTTACCTAAGGTGCCTGGGAGCATGATCCAAACAAATGACGTGTATTCAAATCCTTGTCTCAGGCTCTGCTCTGCTTCTAACCAAGTTAGAATCCCAAAATGCAAACAGATCACAGCTGTGGTCTGGTTTGGGAGGCAGGAGGGCCGGTGAGGGCTGTGCCACTGGGGGCGGGGGAGGTGCATCCTGAAGCCCTAGTATATTTTGATAAGGAAGGGAGTAAATAGGGAAGCACAGCTGGAGAGGAAACCTCATCAACCAAGACACCTCATCAACTCAAGGGACCTTGAGACGATAATTTGTTGTCCCCATCCTCCAGGCTGACCAAGTCACCCGCTGGTAGTTCTTTCCATATCTTTCCTTTTCACTCCAGACCATGTTCCTCTTTTGACCAAGAGAGTGACCCAAAAAGGATTGTGGTCACTTTCTTATCGGACCTGTGGTGGGGGCAGGGCACACACATCAGGCCCTTCCCCAGCTCCTATGGCCCTAAGCAACTTCAGGGAGGACACCACAGCCCCACTGGAGGCCACCACTGGGCATCTCCCAAACTCTGAGCCAGATGAAGGAACCCTAGTCAATGTCCTGAGGGTAGGGCCCAGTGGAAGCTAGGTAGCATGGTCCTAGGAGAGAGCACTGTAGAGGGAGTCCTAGAAGAGAGCACTAGAGAGAGAGTCCAGCAGTGCTCTTGTAGAGTGTTTATCCTTCTGAACTTCAGTCTCTTCAACAGCATCCACACACCAGGATCCTGGGTGTGGGTGTGTGAAAAATCCCCATGAACCACGAATCATAACCAATTGTACTGTTCAGCTGGGAGTTATCCTTCCACTGAGGGCAAAGTCCTTGTTTCACATTGTGTCCTGGCATCAGGCACAGGGCCTGATACAGGGCTCAGTAAATGCTTACTGAATTAATGAGTTGGTCAATGAATGAATGAGAGCTTGGATAGGTCATCCAGTCTGACAATTCAATCCAACCGAGTGTCACTAAGTGGGCCTACTATGTGCCAGGAGCCGGACAGGACACTGAGGGAAATCACGAATAACAAAATGGGCTTTCTTCCCCTTTTGAACTGACGGCTTAAGAGGGGAGCAGCCTCTGGTGGAGGCCCATGTGTGTATACCTGAGAATCCTCTGCTGAATTTCTAACTACAGTCTCAACCCAAGGTCACTGCTCAGGCTGTCTGTGCTGGCTGAACTCTAGGCCAGCCCCGGGATCCCTCCTCCTGGTGCTCACATCCTTGTGTAATCCCATCCCCTGGGGTGCGGATAGGGCTATAGTTTGCTTCTAACCAACCAGCATGATAGGGGGAACATGATTATGTGTGGGTGACTCCATTATGCACGCTCCTCTTATGGGGCGGCTCTGTTCCCCTTGCTGGGTTTGGTGAAGCAGAGAGCCATGGTGGGGAGCCCAGATGGCAGGGCTCTGAGGGAGGCTTCCCACTGACAACCAGGCAGGGAAACGAGGCCCTCCATCTGACAATAGCAAGGAACTGGATTCTGCCAAGGATTGTGGCCACTCGGAAGTAGACTCTTCCCTAGTCAAGCCTCAGATGAGACTGTAGCCCCAGCCAGCACTTTGTCACCTTATGAGTCCTTGAGCTGGTAATTAAGCCATGCCCATATTCCTGACCCACAGAAGTTGTAAGGTCATAGATATGTGTTGTCGTAAGCCTCTGAGGTTCTGGTTATTTGTTATGCAGCAGTGGATAACTCACACATCCTTCCTTCTCCCTCAAATGCCCTCTTCCCTAGTCACCATGTGCTCTATCTTTTGGGGAGAAGGCACATGTTGTTTTTTGCCTTCCCAGAATCCCATTCTTCCTTCTCTGATAACACAGCCCAGCTTCCATGTGGGGGAACACCTCTGTCCCACTGTTGGGTGGCCCATATGGGTCACATGGGACTGACTCCACCCCCTAGCTCTAGAGTTTGACACATGAATCTGAATCCTCCCAGTCAGAACTCTCCATTTGCATGCCCATAGGCAGTAGGTTCACGGTTGAGCATGTGTTCTAAGCTGGTGCATTCAGAAATAACTGAACTTTTTCTGAGTTTGCTACACTGATTCTTTAGCTTTTTGCACAACTGGTGTCATCTTGCAAAAAGAACCCTTTCAGAATGGAGCCAATAGGAGGAAAATGGAGGTAGACATGGATGGAGACAAAATCTTTATGACATGATTATGAGTACCTAGATCCAGCCATGCCTGAAACTGGGAATCTACTCTTGGACATTCCACTCATGTGAGTCAATAAATTTTAGTATTTTTTTTAACCCAACTGAGTCAGGTTCCTGTCAGTTGGAAGAGAGAAAGTCTTGATTAATACACTCATCTCTACAGGTATAATTCAATAACTTCCCTCCTTAAGAAAGCCTTCCCTACTCATACCAAGTGGTTTCTGCCTGTTACACCATTCTTCCAACTTAGCTTTTGGTTTTATCCTCTCCTGTTCCTCTTCTTCTTCTTCTTCTTTTTTTTTTTTTAAAGATTTTATTTATTTATTTGAGACAGAGAGGATGAGAGAGTATGAGCAGGGGGCAGGAGCACCGGGGCAGGGTGCAGAGGGAGAAGCAGACTCCCTGCTGAGCAGGGAGCCTGATGCAGGGCTGGATCCCAGGAGCTGGGATCATGATCTGAGTCAAAAACAGACGCCCAACAGACAGAGCCACCCAGGTGCCCCTCTCCTGTCATTCTTTAGCATTTCGAGTGTAAGTTGTAATACTCCAGTGAGATTTAAAGTTCTTTTTAAAAAACTTTTCTCGGGGCGCCGGGGTGGCTCAGTGGTTAAAGCCTCTGCCTTCGGCTCAGGTCATGATCCCAGGGTCCTGGGATCGAGCCTCGCATCGGGCTCTCTGCTCCGCAGGGAGCCTGCTTCCTCCTCTCTCTCTGCCTGCCTCTCTGCCTACTTGTGGTCTGTCTGTCAAATAAATAAAAATCTTTAAAAAAAATAAAAATAAAAAAACTTTTCTCTTGTGCCAAGCGCATAGTAGGTACCCAAACAAAACAAAACCAACCCAAGCCAAAGAATATTTTTTGGATCGGGGCGCCTGGGTGGCTCAGTGGGTTAAGCCTCTGCCTTTGGCTCAGGTTATGATCTCAAGGTCCTGGGATTGAGCCCCACATCGGGCTCTCTGCTCGGCGGGGAGCCTGCTTCCCCCACCTTCTCTCTCTTTGTCTGCCTCTCTGCTTCCTTGTGATCTGTCTGTCAAATAAATAAATAAAATCTTAAAAAAAAAAAAAAAGAATACCTTTTAGATCAAAATGCGATGTTGTAATGAGGTGTCTAAGTGGACTGAGGGTCACCACCCCGTACAGGGCACCCCCAGTGCACCGGGAACTCTCCAATGGGCTGTCCCCAAACCCCCGGGGCTTTCCAGGTGGCAGTACAGTGAAGGGACTCGGGTTGAGCGAACAGCAGAATTCATGCCTTCTCAACACTAGAAAGGGAAAACTGGTTCTCAAACTTGACTGCCCACAAGAATCCCCCTGGGGGGCTCATTAAACACAGATTGCTGGGCCCTCCTCCATAGTCTCTGATCCAGGAGGTTGGAGGCAGGCGAAGAATTGGAATCTCGAACAGATCCCCAGTGCCGCTGACAAGCTTCCAACTGCAGGTCCTGGGACCGCGCTTTAAGAACCACTGGAAAAAATGCTATTAAAATTATAGAGCCAGTGAGGGTAACTGAGTCAGGCCTGGAGGCTACACAGCAAGAAGGGAGCCTGAACCACATGGAGGGACAGTTTCAGGGAAGAAGATCCACGGCTCAGTTGCCCCCACTGACCCCAGGCACTGGCCACCTGTCACTCCGCTACTGCGGCCCCCCACCAAGGCTGCTGCCTCCCCTAGTCCCTCCTCCCACAGCGCCCCTGTGTCTGCAACCCAGGTCTCCTGGGGGTTGCACGCTTAAGTATTGAGCAGCGACAGAGGCCAGGAAACGGAGGTGAGACTCATAATGTGGAAATTCTCCCGAACAAGATTTTCCCAAAATGTCGGGTGGCCACAGAGCACAATCAATGGAGATTTAGGGTGCCTGTTTGATGCTGGACAGGAACAATTGTTCGTGACGATGAAAATTATTATTATTATTATTTTTAAGATTTTAAGGGGTGCCTGGGTGGCTCTGTCGGTTAGGTGTCTGACCCTTGATTTCGGCTCAGGTCATGATCTCGGGGTCCTGGGATCAAGCCCCACCTTGGGCTCCCTGCTCAGTGGGGAGTCTGCTTCTCCCTCTGTCTCTCTCTCTCTTAAATAAATAAATAAATAAATAAGTAAGTAAAATCTTTAAAGAGCAAAGATTTTAAGTAATCTCTACACCCAGTGTAGGACTCAAACTGACATCCCGTCTGCAGGCTCCACGGCACAGACCCACAGAAAAGCCAAAGAAAGCCCGCGGGTCCAGGAAGCACAGTGTTCTCTCTGCCCAGTCTGTTTCTCTTTGTCTCCGTGTCTTGAACTCTCTCACTCACCATTTTGTCTCTGGGCATCTGACTTGCTCTGCCTCTCCTGTTTCCCGGACTCTTTTTTCTTGCTTCTTCGTCTATGCATCTGACCCTCTCTCCTGTTACTTTCTGTCTCCGGCTCTCTCTCCCAGCTCCGTCCGCCTCCCTCCGCTCTGCCCCATCCTTGCCCTCTCCGCGTCTCCCTGCCTCCTTCCTCTCTTCCCTCCACCTTTCCTCACTCTCTGTGTTGTCTCCCCACCCCCAACCCCTGAGCTCAAGCAGAGACCCAGCTGGCCTCTAGGAGACACTGGGCTCTCCAGGGGCCCGGCAGGAAGTGCAGTTTTCCCTCTGACCCCATCAAGCTGGCTATGGGGGATGCAGCTTCCCTCCCACTCTGACCGCTGGGGCAGCCCTGGCAGCCTCCGGTGGCGGGGGCTCAGGATGGAGCCTCTCACTTCGGAGGAGGACAGCCTTTACCAGGAGGGCAGAGGGTAGCGGGGTGGTCTCTGGTCAGGTGAGCAGGGGAGGAGAGCCCCATGTTCACGGAACACCTCCTGGGTGTTGGCGCAGCACGGGTTGTTGGGGGTGGGGAGAGGGGTAGCATCTGAGGCTGCAATTGTGTCCCCTTCCTGGAAGACAGCAGGACACGCAGGACAAGGAGCGGAGGATGAGTGTTGGCAAGAACAGAAGTTTGAGGGATGAGAGGGGTCTCTGCAGAGGCAGGGGCCTCCTGGCCAACCCCAGGACGATAAAAACCATTCCCATGGGGACGCCTGGGTGGCTCAGTTGGTTAAGGTCTGTCTGTCTTCAGCTCAGGTCGTGATCTCAGGGTCCTGGGATCCTGGCCCACCTCAGGGACCCTGCTCAGTGAGGAGTCTGCTTCTCCCTCTCCCTCCCCACTCATGCTTGCTGGCTTGCTCTCTCTTTCTCTCAAATAAATAAAATCTTTAAAAAAAAAAAAAACTTAAAAAAATAAATACAAATGCACCTTAAAAAAAATAAAAAAAAAAAAAAAGAACCACCCTCATGAATTTGCACAGCCATGAAATTTTTCACATCCCAGGGTGACCCTTTGGAGAGGGAGTGTGCCACGTCAGCATCCAAGGGCTGGAGGCAGAAACCTGGGGTCTGACTGCACTTCCACCTTGCCGCGTGTGTGAACTTGGACGTGCCACATAATCTCTCCTGGCCTGTTTCTTCAGGTAGGAAATGGGTGTAAAAAGCCGGTCATGGCAGTGGCGTAGAGTAGATGGGGGACTAAAGACGAGGGAGAGCGGAGAGGAAGGCGCACAGGACCAGGAGCCCAGCTTAGAACCACGCACATGGAGGGTCTCCCGGCTGCAGGGGTCAGAAGTCCAGCATGGGTCTCACTGCACAACATCAAGGGGTTGGCCAGGCTCCGTTCCTTCTGGAGGCTCTGGGGGTCCACGTTCCTTTGTCCTTTCCAGCATCCAAAGGCTGCCCGCATCGCTTGGCTCACAGCCCTCCCCTCCATCCTCTTAGACCTTCCTCCTGGAGCCACAGTTCCCTCTCCCCTATTTAAAGGCCCACCCAGGTAATCTAGGATAATTTCCTTATTTTAAGGTCAACAAATTAGCAACCTTTTTTTTTTTTTTAAAGATTTTATTTATTTAAGGGGGAGAGAGAGAGAGAGCACAAGCAGGGGGAGAGGCAGAGGGAAAGGGAGAAGCAGGTTCCCTACTGAACAGAGACCCTGATGCGGCTGGATCCCAGGATCCAGGGATCCTGATCTGAGCCGGAGGATGACTCTTCTCCTCCACCGACTGAGCCACCCAGGTGCATAATCAGCCACCTTAATTACAGCCTGAAGTCCCCTTCACATGGAACCTAACTGTTCGCAGGTTCCAGGGATTAGAATGTCCTAATGACTATCTTGGAAGTCATTTTTCTGTTCACCACATCTTGGAAGGGGGAAGGTTTAACCCCTGCTCCACCTCATTTTAATCTCCCTAACAACCCTGGGGGGGTTAGTGTCATTAACCCCATTTTACAGATCTGGAGACTGAGGTCAAGATACACCAACACTGGGGCGCCTGGGTGGCTCAGTGGGTTAAAGCCTCTGCCTTCGGCTCAGGTCATGATCCCAAGGTCCTGGGATCGAGCCCTGCATCGGGCTCTCTGCTCAGTGGGGAGCCTGCTTTCTCCTAGATCTCTGCCTGCCTCTTTGTCTACTTGTGATATCTCTCCATCAAATAAATAAATGAAATCCTAAAAAAAATTAAAAAAAAAAAAGATACACCAACATTAAGTTAGTGCACTGGAGGGATTGGCGGAGGATTTAGACGTGAGCTCTACCTTCATAGGAATTTATGCTGGGGGGAGGGTGTGGAGGGGGCCAGGCATGCCATACCCAAAAGCAGAGAGGAGAGAGGTGAGGAGAGGCAGGGTAAGGAGTGGGAGGAATGACTTCTTGGTGGCAGATGAGGACCCTGATATTCCAGGGTCCTTAAGCCAGGAGGGCTTTGGAAGTGGGCTAACCCAGTGGTTTCCAATGTATTGATTAGCAGCAAATCATTTCTGCAAAGGCACATCCCTGGAAGGTCCGTCCATAGACAGGATGGGTGGAAGCGGAAACTCCCCACTCCGGCCTCCTGTCCCCTGTGTTCCACCCTGTACCTGCCACCCATAGCCCCCCAGCTTGGGAGACAGAGCTGGTTTTCCTGAAGTAGTTCTGTTCACTCCCCCTTCTGGGCCTCTGCTTCTCCTCCTCCCTCCCCTGAGGCAGTTAGTCTAGTGTTTAGGGACAGGGATTCTCAAGTCCCAATACTTATCAGCTGTGCACTCTTGGAGAAGTTACTCACCCTCTCTGGGCTTTGGTGAGGAGTAAATACAAGATCCTGTAGTGGGCCCCGAGGGCACACATGTACTTCAGGTCACAGCACAGGTGTGGCCCCTTCCCAGATATCCCACATCTCCCTGCCCTGCCCTGCCCTCCTCTCCCACCTCCAACAATCAACGCATCTGGAGAACCAGGCTGGGAGGGGCATCATGGGGAGACTCAGGAATCAGACTGGGCCCTTCTCTGGGGAGCTCTGAAGACAGAAGCCCAGCCTCCAGGGCTGGAAGCCCCAGGAATTTGTTCTCCAACATTCCTGCCCCAGGGCCTCAGGCACAGGCCTCAGCCCCCAGGCCCCCAGATGATGGCTTTGTGCAGACCTCAGTGGGCCCAGCAGCCGCAGGAGCTGAGAGCCTGGGAGGGGTGTGGGGATTCAGGCCAAATTTTGCACCCCCCACCCCGCCCCACCCCTGTGCTAAAGCAGAAGAATGGCCCCTGGTCTCTTGACTCAGGAATGCAGAGCATTTCTTAGCACCTCTAAGAAGGAAGGGGTCGAGGCCTCTGATGCCAAGCTCTAGAAGGATCCAAATTGTTTGCTAAAACCACAGCCCAGGAGAGGTCAGAGGGGAAATGGAGGTCTGAACCTGTGGCAGAGATCCTGGCTCTGATTACCCTTGGGGAGGAGGGACCTGCCCTTAAAAAGAAAAGTGACCCACGGAGTAGGGGGTGGTGGTGGTGGATAGATGGAAGGAGCAGGAACAGGACTCTCCCTCCCAGGGCCACTGCCACACTGGCTCCCCAGGGGTGTGGGTGATGGTGTGGGTGGGCTGGCCCTCCCCTCCCCCCGCAGGAACCGCACCTTCCAGCCCCGCCCCCATCCCCTCCTTTTATCAGTCCTCAGATCTTCTTTGCGAAATGCCTTGTCTGCTGGGCCCTGTTGGCCAGGCCAGTCTCCTGTAACTTGTGCTGTGACTGTGATGGGCCAGACACTGCACTTGGCCAGCAGCCCCGGGGAGGGGCAGGGTGCCCCAGGAGGGCAGGGCCGCTCCTTCCCTTGGGGGGGGGGGGTGCGGTGTCCCCAAGGGCCCAGGATGGCCACAAGCTGGTCAGAGGAAAGGATTCGGGGCAGTCTGGCCTTGCTTTTCCAGCACCTAGAGCCTGCTCAGTCCCCAGAGACACCGCCCCCTCTAAACCCAGGCCCCGATCTTCCCTCTTCCCTCCCACCTGGCCCATCCCCAGGCGGCCCAACTCCACCCCTTCCAACTCCTGTGTTTGCTCAGCTGCCTGTGGGGAACGCACTCTCTCTCCAGCCCCTCCCTGGAGACCTGGGTCCGACACAGACCCCAGTGGAGGGGCCCTGACCTTCTAGACTATCCTGAGCCAGTTCTCTGCCCACCATGACCCCATTCTGAGTGGTCTCCCAAATACAGACCCCCCAAGCCAATGTCCCTTGGCTCCTGCTGGCCTCAGGCTTCAATCAGAGAAAGAGAAGCAGCAGGATACATATATATTGACTGATTGATTGACACTGATTGATTGATTGACAGTAAGGCTTATGCAGCAGTGGGAGCGGGTGAGGCATGTTCAGTCTTCCAGGCAGGCCATCAGCAAGGGCGGGGGGGTGGGGGGGAGGATTTTCTTCCACCTCCAGAGCCTTAACTCACCCACACCTGCAAAGTTCCTTTTGCCATATAAGGTAACATATTCACAGGTGTCCGGGATTAGGATTTATTTTCTTTAGAGAGAGAGACTGGACACATGAGAGCATGGGGGGGAGGGCAGAGGGAAACTGAAGAGCACTCAGTACTTGCCCCACCTAGGGCTCCATCCCAGGACACTGAGATCACGACCTGAGCCAAAACCAAGAGCCAGTCGCTCAACCGAATGAACCATCCAGGCGCCCCAAGGGCCAAGGCAGCCACAGAAGCAGATGGCTGTGATATAGAGTGATTTTGGTGACAAGGTAGGGGTCAGATTGGAGAAGGGTGGGGGCAAAGGGAAGACTGGCTTGTCCTCAGGGACCAGAGGGCCTCAAGGGGCCTCTCATCTTGGGGCCCGTCCAGCTGGGGTGGGTAGGGCCACTGCCATGCCCGGGCTAGAAATCCTAGCCCTCTGCCGTCAGATTTACTGCCACCCTTAGGGCAGGCAGGAGAGGGAATCACGTTGTAAAACAAACACAGATCTGCTAGGGAGTGGAATGCAAAATTCAGCGGGTTCCTTAAGAAGAGTGGAGACCTGGAGGTGAGGGGGTCTCTGGTTTCGTTCTTTGATCCGCCTTCCCCTTCTTCCACCTGCCAGCTGCCCCTCGCTGCCGCGGAGACGCCGGAGACGCCGTGCTGGGTTTGAGACGCTGGGAGGGCAAAGCTGGGCCGGGACTAGGAACCTACCCGCTACTTGGGGCCGGACGCTCACGTGAGCGCGGGGCGGGGCCAGGCGCACACCTGGGCGCAGGGCGGGACTGGGCGCTGGGCGGGACCAGGCGCACACCAGAGCGCGGGGCGGGGCCAGGTGGTGGTCTCCGCCCCTCCTTCTCCCTCCACTTCTCCCAGGCTCCCAGTCTTGCCTTCCTAAGCTGCTAAGTGCTAGGGACACCGGAGACAGCTTAGGTGGCCTGTGAAAGGAGATCCCTGGGGACAAAGCCAGGATCCAACCCCTGAAGCTCCGTGGAGGGGGTTGGGGGGTAAGTGTCCCTTCCTCTCCTGTCAGATGAGGGTAACTCCCCGCCCTTTCCCTCATTCCTGGCGGAAGGCCACAGGCCGGGGTAAAATCCTGCCTAGAGTTACAAAGCCACAGTTAAGTTCATCTCCTGCTGCAATTAACCACATCTGCAGCCCTTCCAGAAAAATCTCCAGGAAAGAGGCAACTTGTTTCCTCCAGGGTGTAGCACACGGTGGGGACACAAGAAATACCGTCTTTCTTCCTTCTTTCCAAAAATCCATGCTAATCAGGGGCTTCTGGGTGCCCCAGTCGGTTAAGCATCAGCCTTCAGCCCAGGTCCTGATTCCAGGGTCCTGGGATCGAGTCCTGTGTGGGGCTCCCTGCTTAGCGGGAATCCTGCTTCTCCTTCTCCCTCCTTAATCGCTCTCTCTCTCAAATAAATAAACGTTTTAAAAATCTTTTAAAAAATGCACACTAACCAGTCTACAGTGCCATGCGCAGATACTAGGCCGAGGCTTAGTCATACCTGTTTTCACTTGGCAGTTAAGGAAAGGGAGACTCAGAGAGGTTGAGTGACTTGCCCAAGGTCACACAGCAGGTAACTCCTAGTAACTGAACTACCCTGTTCTTCTACTGGGCTTTTCCCACTTGATCAAGTCATCAAAGTGTGGAGATACGGTGGAAAGGAAGGGGGTGGTCGGAACAACAGGGGTTAGTCTGGAACAATGGGCTGGGGCAGGCTCATGGGGATCATTGACCGTCAGGTGAAGGACCAAGGAGATTTTGGCCTTCATCCTGCGGGCCACATGGACCAGAAGTTAGTTCCGGCTTTGGGCCCTTGTAAAATGAAAGCGACCTCAAGAGAGGGCTTGTTACAAGCGCTCCGTTTTCTCGCATGAAAAAATGACGCAAACCTGTGGATAAGTGTTTGTAAAGGGTTTGAGCTTTAGAGTCAAACCTATCTGGGTTGAAAGCCCAGGGCTTGCCACTTCACAGTTGGGGGATCTTGGCAGACGAAATCACTTACTGTTCCTGAGCCTTAGTGACCCACTGGGGAAATGGGACTGATCTTCCCATCGTGCAGGGAGACTCACAGGGCCAAGCTGGGGAAGCACCAGGCACAGTGTAAGTAGCTGAGAGAGGTAGCTGCCATTATTATTATTATTATTACTATCATTAATGTATTACTATTATTATTACTATCAGCCAGGCATTTGGGGCTCAGACCCAACACTGAAAGTCCCCTAGCCAGGGAGCAGGGCTCCCCGTGTTCTGTGGGACCCCCTCTCCCTACAGAACTTGAACCTTTTATTTATGGCTTCCCAAATGTCTGTGCATGTTCTAAAAGCCTAGGTTTACAACTCACGACCCTCATGAGCAGATCACACTAAGCAGCACGAGAATAAAACTGGCTGAAGAAGGGAGATCTGGGGCCGAGCCCCATTCTACACCAACTGGCGGTGTGATCTTGGGTGAGCCATTCAGCTCTCTGGGCCACAAGCAGGGAGAGGTGGACCAGACGACTGGAAGAGCCTTTTCTCTTTAAATTTACTTATTTAGGGGCACCTGGGTGGCTCAGTGGGTTAAGCCTCTGCCTTTGGCTCAGGTCATGATCTCAGAGTCCTGGGATTGAGCCTCACTGGGGCCTCGGGGTCCTGAGATGGAGCTCCCCACTGAGCAGAGAGCCTGCTTCCCCCTCTCTCTGCCTGGCTCTCTGCTTACTTGTGATCTCTCTCTCTCTCTCTCTGTCAAATAAATAAATAAAATATTTTTAAAAATTCATTTATTTATTTATTTGAGAGAGAGAGGGAGAGAGAAAGAGAGAGAGAGTGAGAGCACGTACAAGTGGTGGGGGAGGGACGGAGGGAGAGAGAGAGAGAGAATCTCAAGCAGACTCCCTGACCATTGCAGAGCCCACAACCCTGAACGGAAATCAAGTCCGACACCCAACCAACTGAGCCACCAGGCACCCGAGCCATTCAGTCTTTCATTTCTTATCTTGGTAACAGGGGCCTGGAGATGGAAATCCAGCACTGGCCCCAAAGCGTGGTGCCCTGCAGGGTCTGATTCAGAATAAGGCCAGGGAGTAGATGCCCACCAGGTCCCAGGTGTCCAATTCCTGAAGCCTCCAAAGACTTAATTATAAGGAATTCTCTCGCGAGGCACACCTGGCAAACTCAGGGGAGTGTGAGACTCTTAATCTCAGGGTTGTGAGTTCAAGCCCCACACTGAGTGCAGAGATTACTTAAAAATAAAATCTTAATGGAATAAAAAAAGGAATTCCCATGGAATATAGGAGGAGGGGCCAGATTTGGCAAATGGAATTACAGGGTGCCTGGTTGAATTTCAGGTTAAATAAGAAATAGGGATTTTTTTAGTATAAGTATGTCCCAAATATTTTATGAAACGAACGTGTACTAAAAAGTCATTTGGGGGTGTCTGGGTGGCTCAGTGGGTTAGGCCTCTGCCTTCGGCTCAGGTCATGATCCCAGGGTCCTGGGATCGAGCCCTGCATTGGGCTCTCTGCTTGGCGGGGAGCCTGCTTCCCTTTCTCTCTCTGCGTGCCTCTGCCTTCTTGTGATCTCTCTCTCTCTGTCATATAAATAAATAAAATCTTAAAAAAAAAAAAAGAAGTCTTTTGGTTTTTTTTTGAAGATGTATTTGTGTGTTTATCTATTTGACAGAGAGAGAGGACGAACACAAGCAGGAGCAGAGGGAGAAGCAGACTCCCTGCACAGTTTAACCTCAATGCTTGGCTCCATCCCAGGTTTCTGGAATCATAACCTGAGCCCAAGGCAGATGCTTAACGGACTGAGCCACCGTGGCGCACCCCCCCCAGTCGTTTGTTCTTTATCTGAGGTTCAAGTAATTCAAATTTAACCTAGCATCCTGCATTTTATCTGGCAACCCTAAACACAGGCAAATTGAAAACAAACAAACAAACAAACAAAAAAACGAGGATGCTCTCTATGTGCCAATACAAAATGCTCTCAGGGACGAGTTGAGGGAAAAAGCCAAGAGAAGAACAGCCGATAGGCAGCTCTGGATAAGCAAGGGAGGAAAAGCATACAGGGAGGTTGTACGCAGAAGCCCCTGGAAAGGCGGGCCTTCTGGGGAAGGGAGCTGCGGGGCAGGAACGCCTGGATGAAAGACTTCACTGGGTCCCCTGCGTACCTTTTGGATTTCGTGGGATGCAAATGTTTTATCCAGGCAAAAATAAATAAATACATAAGTAACATAATCAGGCAGTTTTGCCCTGACCCCGCTCCCCGCACCCTTAACCTCCTGCATTCTAGAAATACTCCAGGGCTTGTGTTATCTTTATCAAAATTCCTTTAGGCCTTCAGCCTCGTCGCAGCCTGCCCGCACTATCCCCCGCCTGTGGGAGTGGGGTGAGTCACAGCCACCCCCGGCCAGCTGTTCGCCATCTGCAGGCCTTCCTAGGGAAAAGCCCCTTCCTGCTGTGGCCCCCATCCCTGCAAAGACTCTAGGGTTCCTTTCATCACTCTCTTTCTCTCCCCTTAGACTGTAATTCAAGGGAATTCAACCCCCACTTATTAGCGGTGCCAGGCACTGTTCTAGGAGAGAATCTGAAAGGGAAGGGATGACCAGAGCCGGGGCGGGGCAGAGGGGGTGTGGAGGAGCAATTCTGTATGTGTGTTGCAGGGAGATAGCATCTGGGAAGTCTTCCTGGAGGAGATGGCACCTTGAAAGAAAAGCGCTCTCCTGGGCACAGCCAAGGTCTTTGGGAATTTATCAGCAGGTCTTTCTTGAGCACAAGGATGCATGAGGTCAGTGTTAAGTGCAAGGCTGAAGGCCAAATGAGGAGGCACAAACACAGGGCCTTTCCTCAAAGAACTTAGTCACGCAGGGGAGAAAAGAGCACATTTCATAGGAGGCTGTGGGAACTGCTGAGCAGAATGTGCTTCATTGCCATATCCAGGAGGACAGGCAGGCTGCTAAGGGGCCCAGGGGATGGTTATGAACCTCGTGGGGGAAGGGCCTTCACACATCCGCACATCTCACTCATCTTGCAGGCAAGGTCTCAGGCCCAGAGAGGGGCAGGCAATTGGGCAGGTCACACAGCAAGTCAGCGGCAGAGCCAGGACTAGCCCCTGGGCTCCTGACTCCCAACTCAGGGCTCTCTCAAGAGCCCCCACTGCCTCCCACAGGGCTGGGAGCTTGGGGCTGCATCAGGGAAGTCTTCCAGAAGCAGGGATGCTAGGCACTCTGACCCCAGGCATCTGTTGAGCAGGTGGCACAGACGGGAGGCACAAGGTGTTGTCCCAGGAAGGGACCTGCCCCTTTTGTAACCTGGGGAGACTCTGCCCCGGTTGGGCTGAGCTCAGAGCCACCGGTGAGAGCAATCTAGACAGGAAAGGGCCACCTGATAAAGGTAATCTCATGTAACCCTCCCTGTGGGACTCTGTGTAGGAATCAGGCCCGTTTCCAGGAGATCAAATGAAGCCTTAGAGCAATGAAGTGACTTGCCCAAGGTCACTAGGCAGTGATGACCATGACTCAGCCATAAACAGTGTCCTGCACTGTTTCCACAAGACCATTCTGCCCTCATTTAGGAAGTTCATAGCCCTCCCTCCAAGACACACACGCGGTTCCTCCAGATGTGCCCAACAAGGGGGTGAAGCCCCACCAGGAATGCTCTTTCTTCCTGCTTCCCGCAAGCACCCCCTTCAAAGGAGCAGGTAACCCCTGAAGGCCCCATCAGCCATTTACACTTGAGTATAAATTAGTTATCAGACTCTGAGACTGCAGCTGAATACAGGGCCCTGCCCGCAGTGACACACGAAGGTGATGAGGGATAGGTCCTTGGGCCTGAGCTGCGCCCCAGGAGTGGCAGGGTGGAGCTTCCCTTGAAGCATCTGGGCGCTGGGCACCGTGTCCTGGTGGCACCAGGAAGGGAGGTGCCCAAGGGCGGAGGCGCGCACAGATGGGGAAAGAACAGCAGCTTTGCTCAGGTTCCAACCTGCGCTGTCTGAAGCCAGCCCTCATCTCCCTGGGCCTCACGACTGCACCGCTGCTGTGGGGAGACTTCCTGCAGGTGGTGGTCCTAAGAAGGGGCTCCATCCCAGGGTTCTCAAACTTAAGGGAGCCCTGGCATCCCCTGGAGGGCTCCCAAAACCCCAGACTACAGGGCCCCACCTCAGAGGGTCAGCTTCAGTTAGTCCAGGGGAGGGGCCTAATTAACTAACTAACTAACTGAGTACCCTAACAAGTTCCCAGGTAGCTCAAAGGCAGCCAGTGTTCTCCCCCTTCTCTATAAAAACCAGGTGATTGCTACAAAAGCCTAGAGACTGTGGGGGCGGGGGTGGACAGTGCCGAGCCCAGAAAAACCTTAGGTACAAACTTGACATCTGGCAGGGATTTCACACCCCCATCCCCTCAGTTGGACCGACGGTGCCCAGGAGGAGGAGGCATACAGGGCCAAGGTCGGGGTGAGGATGCTGAGCTCTCCCCAGCAACTGCCCCCGTGAAAATCTCCCACTAAGTGCATGATAGCAGGTGTTTCTTTCTATGCCAGGTGCTGTGTCCAGGGCTGCCCATGGACTGTCTCACCTGATCTTGCCCGCAAGTCTAGGAAGTAGGTCATCAACACCCTGTTTCACAGGTAAGGAACCCGTTGCAGGCACAATAATGGCCTCCAGAGGTGTCCGTGTTCCCAGCCCCAGAGCCGGTGAATGTTGGCTCTCATGGCAAGAAGGGCTTTGTAGATGTGATTCTAATACGGATCTCTAGACAGGAAGATTCTTCTGGATTATCTGAGTCTACCCGGAGTGACCACAGAGGCCCTAATCCCACCAGACAAAAAGTCAGTATCTTAGTCCATTCGGGCTGCTATAACAAAACACAGCACGGGCTGGGTGGCTTATTAACAACAGACATTTATTTCTCATGGTTCTGAAGGCTGGAAGTCCTAGATCAAGGTGCCTTCAGGATTGCTTTCCCCTAAGTTTCCTCCTCCCTATTCACAGATGACACCTGCTCGCTGTGTCCTCACCTGGTGGAAGGATCGAGAGAGCTCGCTGGAGCAGCTTTTTTAAAAAAGATATTATTTATAAAATTATTTTTTTAATTAAAAAAAAAGATTTTATTTATTTATTTGAGAGAGAGAGAGCACAAGCAGGCAGAGCAGCAGGCAGAGGGAGAGGGCAAAGCTGGCTCCCCGCTGAGCCAAGAGCCCAATGTGGGGCTCCTTCCCAGGACCCCCAGCCCTTACAAAAGAGGGAAGGGCTCTGCCCTCCTGACCCAAGCACCTCCCAAAGGCCCCACCTCCAAATACCATCATCTTTGGGGGTGAGCGTTTCAACACGTGACTTTGTGGGGGACAGAAACATTGAGACCGCAGCAGTCAGGGAGTCAGAAAGGAGGTGTGAGAGTAGAAACAGAGGTTGGAGACATGAGGATGGGGCTGCCAGCCCAGGTGTGTGGAGGGCCTCTGGCAGCCAGACCAGGCCAGGAAGGATTCTCACCTGGGGCCTCCAGAAAGACCACAACCCAGCCAACACCCTGATTTTAGCTCCCTCAGATTCATTCTCGATTTCTGACTTCCATAATGGTCAGATAAAAAATGGGTCTTGTTTTATGCCCCTGAATCTGCGGTAATTTGTTATAAGGATCGTGGAAAATTCATTCCAAACCAAAGGCTCAGAAGGATGCAGTGATAAGATTCAAATGTTCTCTTTCTGTCCACAGGAACTGCGCTCAGACTCCTAACCGCAAAGTTGACTCAACAGCCAACCAGGGTCAAGAATGGAAGGCACCAGTGCCATTCCCCCCCCCCAACCCCCACCCCGTGGAGTAGAAATGAATTTGAGGGTGAGCGTGGGGGAATTCTGCTGCTGTTAAATGTCAGAAGAATTGTTATGGGGAAGAGGGAGACTTTTGGCCAGCCACAGCAGAGAGCCTCCATATTTTGGAACTCCAGTTGGTAAGAACTGGCTGCCTGGGGCTTTGTGTGGGGAAGGTAGGGGGTGGTTGCGGGGGTGGGGGTTGGGGGGCAGCATCTTGGGGCGGAGCCCAGGCTCCCAGGGAAAGTGTGTTGTGGTCCATTGGTACTGCCTGACTTGGCTCTGCTTGGAGGACCAGCATTGTATGCTGATCAGGATTAGATAAATTCCCTAGGGTTGGCCCTGGGTCTGACTCATCTTTTTATTCCTGGGCCTAAGATGTGCCCCAAACAAAGCAAACACTCAATAAATGTTGCGAGGAGGGACAGGACAGAAAGAGGCAAGAAGGGGGAGGGAAAGCAGGGAAAGAGAAATTTGTTTCCAGTGGGTAGAATCCCCTGGTGGAAAGCTTCTAATTCCCTCACTTTGTTCTGTTCACAGCAATCCCTTCTTTTTGGGGCGGCGGGGGTCCACCCCCCACCTCATTCCAGCTGGTTACCGTAGGGCTGCCAATCACAAGGGCCTGCCTCTCCTCTCCTGGGGCAGGCCTAGAACTCAAACCAGGCAACAGGACTCTAATTCCTAGAATCACCAATGGGGAGAGTGCGTCTGACAGCCACATCCTGGAAAGGTGGTCCATAAACTCAACCAGTCAAGAGGAAGTGGTAACTGGGCCAGAACCCTGGTCTGTGAGACTCCCGAGACCAAGCTCAGGCACTCCTAACCTTAAAGACATCTCTCGTGGGACCACCAGCCAGCCAAAGGCACAAAAGCCACCTCCCCTCTGGGGAGGTGCGGGGACCCAGCCTTTCCTGCAGGGGCGTGGCCAATGTGTTCCAAGAAATCCCCCCACCTCCATTTTTTTTTTTTTTTAAGATTTTATTTATTTATTTGACAGGAGATCACAAGTAGGCAGAGAGGCAGGCAGAGAGAGAGAGAGAGAGAGGGAAGCAGGCTTCCTGCGGAGCAGGGAGCCCAATGCGGGGCTCGATCCCAGGACCCTGAGATCATGACCCGAGCCGAAGGCAGCAGCCCAAACCACTGAGCCACCCAGGCGCCCCATTATTCTGCTTAGCTATTTGGCGTCAGTTTCTGGGGCTTGAAACGGAAGAACCCCAACTTTGAACAGTGTTTCTAGAAGGAGTAGCGGGCCGATCATCATAGATGTTGCACTCGGGAAAAGCTCTTTAGTTGGAGACTTGAGAAAGGAGAGGTTTGTGCTCTCCCAGATTCACGTGTTGAAGTTCTCATGGGATGGATGGGAGTTAGAGGCAGGGCCTTCCAGAATTTGAGGCCACCCCCACCCCCACCGTGATGGGATGAGTGCCCTCTGAGGAAGACAGAGGGCGCTAGTGAACATACAAGAAGACAGCGGTGTGGCAACCAGGAGGAGGCCTCCCCAAGGACTCAACCTTGGGGGCACCTGATCTTGGACGCCCCCGTCCCTGGGTAGAGCAGCCCACCCTGAGGCACGGCAGTGTGGGGGCCATTCAGCGAGAGTATTGTGGGGTCAGTTGGGGAATGAATGGGGAGGGAGGGTCTGGAGCACCATGGCCAGCGAACTTGTGTTAGACGCCCTCCATTCCGGCGTGGGCCTTGACCAAGTCCCTTTACTCCAAGTCCCTTTGCTCCCGGAGCCTCAAGGAGGCCAGGTCACGAATATTATTTATCTCATCAGGTCTCTATGAGGCACATGGAGACAATGCAGACGAAGCCCTTAGCACATTTCCAGGCTTCTCTCCTCTCCAGAGTGCTCAGGCCATGAGAATAACTCTAGACTTATGGCCCCGTGAAGCATTACTGAGCGCCTGCAGCGTCCTCTGACCCGCCAGCAGGGGGCTGGGGCTCGAACCTGGGCACTTTCCATCAAGAGCCCCAGATCTTTTTTTTTTTCAGTATTCCAAAATTCATTGTTTATGCACCACACCCAGTGCTCCATGCAATATGTGCCCTCCACAATACCCACCACCAGGCTCACCCACCCCCACACCCCCTCCAAAACCCTCAGTTTGTCTCTCAGAGTCCACAGTCTCTCATGGTTTGTCTCCCCCTCTGATTTCCCCCAGCTCACTTCTCTCCTTCTCCCAATGTCCTCCAGGTTATTCCTTATGCTCCACAAATAAGTGAAACCATATGATAATTGACTTTCTCTGCTTGACTTCTTTCACTCAGCATCATCTCCTCCAGTCCCGTCCATGTTGGTACAAAAGTTGGGCATTCATCCTTTCTGATGGAGGGATAATACTCCGTAGGATATATGGACCATATCTTCTTTGTCCATTCATCTGTTGAAGGGCATCTAGGTTCTTTCCACAGTTTGGCGACTGTGGCCATTGCTGCTATGAACATTGGGGTACAGATGGTCCTTCTTTTCACTACATCTGTGTCTTTGGGGCAAATACCCAGTAGTGCAATTGCAGGGTCATAGGGTAACTCTGTTTTTAATTTCATAAGGAATCTCCACACTGTTTTCCAAAGTTAAGATCCCCAGATCTTAACCAGTATTCTTCCTACCTCCTCTAGGGAGAGGCCCAAATCCTTCCCACTGTAAGAAGCCTTGACTATAGACACATGGTCTCAAATCCCACCCCAAGAAGTATGGGGTCCATTTGGAGAAGAGATTCCCACATGCAAAAGGATGGTGAACTGAGAAGGCAAATCATGCATGATGAGAGCCAGAGGAGCCAGGAAGCCCAGAGGGAGGAGGGCCCCTCTGCCTGGATTTCAGGCCATATCCAGTGTCTCCAGAAAGAAAGGACTAGAAGCCACCAACCTAATCCCGAGGCCCCCGGGAAGCGGCAAGCTCCTTTGAGAAGACAAGTTCCCACAGGCTTTATCTTCCGCTCTCACTCCTCTCCAAGCAGCTCAGGCGCTGGAGAGGAGGAAGGGGGTTGGGGAGGATCCAGCACCGGACTGGAGAGGGCTGGCAGCGCAGGCTCAGAGCCGGAGGGGCTCCAGGACCTCACCTGGTCGGTGCCCTCATTCTGCAGCCCAGACAGGGCAGTGACTTGGGCAGAGTCACAGAAAGGGGGTGGCAGAAGCACAGTGAGGACGCAGGTCTCCCAGGCTGGGGGCCATGCAAGCACATGGCCCTGCTGCTCCCAGATGGGAGGGACATTTCTCCAAGCTCTTTCCGGAGCCCCCCTCCCCTTTCCGCAGACCCTCAACATGCAACAATAAGAAAGAGCCCTGGTTTTGGAGCCAGGAGACCTGAGTCTCCAGGGTTCACTCTGAGACTAACTCATCTGTAAACTTGGGTGAGGTCCCTCACCTCTCTGGGCCTCTGTTTCTTTCTTTCTTTCTTTCTTTCTTTCTTTCTTTCTTTCTTTCTTTTTTATTTGACAGGCAGAGAGGCAGGCAGAGAGAGAGAAGAGAGAGGAAGAAGCAGGCTTCCCACTGAGCGGAGAGCCCGATGCGGGGCTTGATCCCAGGACCCTGGGATCATGACCTGAGCTGAAGGCAGAGGCCTTAACCCACTGAGCCACCCAGGAGCCCCTGGGCCTCAGTTTCTGCAAAAATAAAACAAGGGGGCTGGACTCCATTTCGAAGCTTGAAGCTTCCTTGGGTCCGGCATTCTGAGGGCCAAGGGCTATGAGTAGGGTCCACCCCCCTGCTGCAGCCCATCTCTCCAGAGGCCTCAGAGATCCCAGAAGGAAGAGGAATTTTGCCAGAAGCATGGATGGGGAGGGGCTCTGGCCCCTGTATTCGCCCTGTGCTGGCCTGCAGATGGGTGGTTGGTACCGGCTAGAGGGCAGAGGGGAGGACTGAGCCCAGGTGATGGCACAGAGTCCAGAGCCCAGCTGTGGCCTCCACTACCCCCCCCCCCGGGGGGGGCCAGGGGCATCCTAAGACAGCCTGGCAGGGGAACTAGATGCCAAGTGGAGAATGAGGCGGGGGGTGGGGGTGGGTAGGGGTGTTGGGAAGGTGTGTTAGATCGTGGGGTGGGGGGATGTGGTGGGATGTGGTGGGGCTGTTCTCCTTCTTTTCATCTGGATCTCGGATCCCCTGGGAGCCCCCCCTGGGAGCCCCTTGCAGCCATGGGATCTTGATGGGGGGGATCTCAGACATTGGGGCAGGCTGCGGGACCAGCTCTGCCCTTTGGGGCTGCTGCTTTACAAGTGAAAGTAGCTGCGGAGTGAAGGACAGCCTCTAAATTCTTTATGAATCAAAAAGGGCCTCCCAGGGGGCTCCTGGGTGGCTCAATGGGTGAAGGCCTCTGTCTTCAGCTCAGGTCATAATCCCGGGGTTCTGGGATCGAGCCCCTCATTGGGCTCTCTGCTCGGCAGGGAGCCTGCTTCCCCCCTCTCTCTGCCTGCCTCTAGGCCTACTTGTGATCTCTGTCTGTTAAATAAATGAATACAATCTTAAAAAAAAAAAAAAAAGTGCCTTCCAGCCACCACTAGACCCTTTGGAAGGACACTTGGATCCACATTTTTCAACGCGCCAGTCAAAGTGCAGGATTTGGTGAGTTACACTCAGAATTTCCTACCAATGATGATGATGATGTGATGATTTAAAAAAAAAAAAAGAATAAGAGAAAATATCAGAGTGAGTCTTGGGTAGTACACCATCTCACGAAATGCTGGTTTCAGTTTGGTGAGCTGCGCCTGGCTGTGATGGGATGTCTCTGGTCACCATCTGGAAACCTTGAGAAGCCACTGCCCATAGATGACTAGGTGACAGACATGCCCTTTGTTCTCCAGTTCTGGGTTGGGGGGGCAGTGAGAGGGGTGGGGAAGGAAGCGAGCCAGGGTGCAGGGCCCTCCCTGAGGGGGGCACCAACCTGCCTCAGCTCCTCAATCACACACCCGACCAAAGGCTCCGGCCACACCCAGCCAGGGGCCCCACCCCTGCAACTGCACGTGGTCACACCTCTCTGCTTCCTTCAAAGTCCCTCTTCCTTCAGCCCTGCTGTGCCCAATCCTGCCTTTGCTCCAGGACACTGTGTAGAAATTAACCTCCAGGGGCGCCTGGGGGGCTCAGTGGGTTAAGGCCTCTGCCTTCGGCTCAGGTAATGATCCCAGAGTCCTGGGATCAAGCTCTGCATCAGGCTCTCTGCTCAGCGAGGAGCCTGCTTTCTCCTCTCTCTCTCTGCCTGCCTCTCTGCCTACTTGTAATCTCTGCCTGCCAAATAAATAAATAAAATCTTTAAAAAATAAAAAAAAAAAAAGAAAATACCCTCCATCTGACAGTTGTCCCACAGGGGGCCAGGCACCATGATCCCTTCGTGCCTGGCTGTCCCACAGTCTGCTACAGCCGACTTTACCCTCTGTCAATCAACTGGTCTGCATTCGGGCCTTGGTGCACTCCGATTTCATGATGAATGACATTGCTTGTTTAAAATGAATGAGTGAATGAATAAATGAATGAATGAAGTCTTTTTTTTTTTTTTAAATTTTATTTATTTATTTGACAGAGGGAAATCACAAGTACACTGAGAGGCAGGCAGAGAGAGAGAGAGAAGGAAGCAGGCTCCCTGCTGAGCAGAGAGCCCGATGCGGGACTCGATCCCAGGACCCTGAGATCATGACCTGAGCCGAAGGCAGCGGCTTAACCCACTGAGCTACCCAGGCACCCTGAATGAAGTCTTGATTGGAGATTGAATCGCTCTGGGGGGCAGGTCCTGGTGCGGAGGCTTGCTGCTTTAATAGTCACCCAACAGCTACTGTACATCTGCATGATATGCCCCTGAGCTACTGAGGACACCAGACCAAGAAGGCATGTAAATTACCACCTCAATACGATAATCGCCCCAAATAAAGACATATGCAAGGGGACCCCATTTTGGTGGTGACAGTATATCAGCAAAGACTAAAAGCAGGGCACGGTGGGCTGAGTGGGGGGTCTTCCTGGCAAAAGGCGAAAACTCTCTTGGAAGTCCTTTATAGCACATGACACTCTGAACACTTTTTTCACGCTACTTCTTTAATTTCCCCACTAGCCGGTAAACGCCAGGAGAGCCGGCTGGAACATGCCGGCTGAGCTCCTCACCACTCACTGCGGAGTTCTGTTTCTGGTGCCACATCCTAATGCATTAAATATTTACTTAATGAATATTCAGGAAGCTGCCAAAGGCTCAGGGTGACCGGAGAGGAGAGTGGAAAGAAGGAGTGCTAGGAAAAGGCGCTGCGAGGTCTGTGGGCCCCAGACCACCGAAGGCACATCAGCCCTGCTAAGGTTTGGTCTTTCTCCTGTGGGCACTGGGGAGCCGTGGAGTGGTTTCAGTGGTCTAGAAAATTCCTTTGGCTGTAGTGGGCAGGGAAGGTGCCTGCAGCCAGGTGAGCAGTGAAGAAAGCAAATACAGAAATCACCTAGGAGGGGCGCCTGGGTGGCTCAGTGGGTTAAAGCCTCTGCCTTCAGCTCAGGTCATGGTCTCAGGGTTCTGGGATTGAGCTCTCTGCTCAGCGGGGAACCTGCTTCCTCCTCTATCTGCCTGCCTCTCTGCCTACTTGTGATCTCTGTCTGTCAAATAAATAAATAAAATCTTAAAAAAAAAAAAAAAAAGAAAGAAAGAAAAGAAAAGAAAAAAGAAATCACCCAGGCAAGGTGACTTGAGTCTAGAGGCACCCGTCTGGGGTGCTGGCATGGTGCCCACTAGGACACCCCAAGCCAGACTGCGAGATCTGGACTGCTCTTACCCCTCCCTGGTGGGAGGGAGAGGCGCCCATTCCCTCCTGGGACCCAAAGCAGCTCCTGGGGGTCCCTGCCAAATTTCAAGCAGTTAGCCTGCTCAGAAGCTTTGCCTTTGCACTCTTGGTACTCTCCTTCTTCCTTCTACAAATCAGCTCCTATTTGAACGCATTTATCTGTGCACATTAGATGACTAAAGGAAAGATCATCGTATTAACATTCTCTATGCCCTTGTGTGTACTTCTGCACATTTTCATACTAAAAAGCTTAAGTGAATATTATGTCCCTACCACGTATGGAAAGCCAAGTACCATAAACAGTAATTCTAAACTCTTCCAGCAAAGCGGAAATCCCCAAAACAAATAAACCTATCCAGCTCCTTTCTCCTGCCCAGGGCTCCCAGTCGGAGGCCCATCTCTCTTTTGCTAAAAATGGAATCTGCTAAGGGGGTGTTAGAAACACTCTAACCAAAGACTTTCTCCTTGCCCCTAACCAGGATTTACTAAATGTGAAAATTAAGTACCTGGTGTTTTTAAAAACTGCCTATGCCTCCTAACCCCTGCAAACAAGACCAGGGCTGAGGCTGAACTCCTGAGGGTAAGGGTTTTCACTTCTGACCCATCATGGCTCAATTATTTATTAACTCCACCGAAATTGCGGAAAACCACTAACTCCTCTATTAACACATTCAGTGATCACCCTGCTCCTGAGGGATAAGCCACTATATGCCCATTTTACGGATGAGAAAACCGAGGCACAGAACTACTTCACTAGCCCGTAGCCCACAAAGCCAGTAAGCAACCTCGCTAAATCGAACCCGAGTCGTGTGGTTGGAGTCTTGGCTCTTAACTCAGCCATACCACGCAAGTTGGCTGGGCGATAAGCTTTGTAGAAGTTGAGGTCACTGTCTGGCATGTAGCCCGCACCAGTGGACTGGGGGGGGGGGGGGGGCCCGAAGAGAGGTAACTTTCCTCCCCCACCCCCCCCCCCTTGCGCCACCCGCCGTCTCCCCGAAGTTTCCGGGCCCACCCCCGCCGGCTGACTGCGCAGGGATCCGCGCCTGTGCAGCTGGAAGGGAGGGGCGCAGGTGCACCGGCCCGCGGGCTCGGGGGCGGTGCTTGCCGGCAGAAAGGCGCTGGGCGGCGCGGCCCTGGAGGGGTGTCCCTGGCGGGCGGGCCCCAGCGCGCAGCGGACGGACGCAGGTGACGACAGGCGCCCCAGGCCGGAGCTCGGCCTTGCGCTCACCTTATAAGGGCAGGCGCGGCGAGGCAGGGGGCGGGGTATGCCTTCCTGCCGGCCTCGCCTCGAGGCCCGACAAGCCCCGGGGAGACTCTAATTGCGAGGGCGGGGCCCCTCCAGTGGAGCCCCTAGGTTCCCCGAGGCCCTTTGGGACTCCCCCCAGGTCCGCGCCCCTCTCGGCTGACACCGTGCCGGGCCCCGCCCTGCGGGGAGCCGAACTTGACCGACTTGCCTTATGGCTGTGGGCGGGTTTTTTCCTTCACCCCAGCGCTGGCAGCAGGTCCACAGTGGGTAGCTGGGGGAGGAGGATCTTTACTGGGCGCCTTTTCTAACTGCCACTTAAAGAGTCTGTAGCCCCAAGCCCAGCCCAGGATCTCGCTAAACATTGGCCATTGATTCGTCACAAGTGTATGGTTGACTGAACTCTTCTTGGAGGGACAAGACTTTAAAACAAATAGGAAGTGTCCCTCCTGAATCAGCAACTCCCCCCCCCCCCAATCACCTGGCCGCCACTCTTCTCCCTACAACCTCCCCTTACAGCCCAGATCCTTTTAAAACATAATGTGTTCAATTGCTTTTCTTTGACTTCCACTGGACTTCACAACCTCCCAGTTGCCTACAGGGTAAGTGTGAACCCTTAACGCAGGGCACAGACCTCTGAACTTGCATTTCCCTGGAGGCATCATGCTGTTCCATGCTTCCCAACCTTTGCACCTGCTGCTCCCTCCTGAGAAGCCTCTTCCTTGCACACATGGAGACATAGGTTCATCCTTCAAAAAGAGGCCTCTTAATGCCCTCTCCCTGACTTCTCTACTGATTATTTCATCTTTCTGAGCCTCGGTTTCTTCATATGCAAAATTACGATAAAATAATCTTCACCTCACCGTGTTATTGTGAGGGTCCAGCGAGTCAATGTCTGTATACTGTTTAAGACAATGCTTGGGACATAGTAGTTGTTCATGAAAATTTACTGCTGAATAAATTTGACTTAGTGTGTTCTTTTTTTTTTTTTAAAGATTTTATTTATTTATTTGTTAGAAAAGATCACAAGTAGGCAGAGAGGCAGGCAGAGAGAGGAGGAAGCAGGCTTCCTGATTCGGGACTCGATCCCAGGACCCTGAGATCATGACCTGAGCCAAAGGCAGAGGCTTTAACCCACTGAGCCACCCAGGTGCCCTGTCTTAGTGTGTTCTAATTGCCCTCACGTGTGCTCTGAGACACATGAGGGCTGAGCTCTTCTTTTCCAGCCTTGCAGACCTGGTGCCTGGCATATAGTAGGGGCTGATTAGCGACTGGTAGGAAATGAGCGAATAATAGGCAGTGGAGCGGGGCGGGGGGCGAGGGTGAAGGAGGAGGAGATCCCTCACCAGAAGGGCCACCACTAATGGTGAGAAAATAAACCCTCATATCTGCTGGGATGTAACACGTTCTAACTTTCCCTCCGCAGTCTTCTGGGAACTTCGTGAGGAGGATGTTGGATGGCTACTGACCCCCTTCCCCAGATTCACTTCTGAGGCCTGCAGAGGGGAAGTGTTTTTTACCCATGGTTACCCAGTGAGTGGCAGAGTCCAGACTTGGCCCACTTTTAGCTCTGAAATCCCATAAGTCCTGGCAGCCTCCTTAAGTCACAGGCAGGCAACCCAGGATGATTCGCCACCTCAGATCCAATTCCAAACCCTTAGTCTCTGGAGGTTCCCCATCCTCCGCCCTCCCCCAGAACTGCCCCCTTGTGCTCACGCTTTTTAGTGAATCTCTTGAAGATGCAATGATCTCCAGCCAGAAGTTCTGGGCTGCTAAAAAAAGAATCTCTCTCTCTCTCTCTCTCTCTCTCTCTCTCTCTCTCTCTCGGTCTTACTTCCCAAAAGTCATTCACAGCCCCATGGGGGTGGGGCCTGAGAGCATCTGAAGGACCCAGACCCAGGGCTAGGAGCTGGGTGCACTTTGACACAGAAGAGAAGGCCAGCCCCACCCTCGGACTCTTGTGGGGGAGACAGTGTGAGGACACATGGCAACAGTCTGGGTTTGCACGGCTGGAGAAGGGAGGGATGCCTCCGTGGGGTTTCTGCAGAGCCCTCTCCTAACTTAGCCGCTCCCCAGTTGGCCTCAGCGCCTTCCCGACCTCCTCCCCTTGCTGGGTCTGGCTTCCTCTGTAAACCTGGGGGTGGAGACTGGTCTCTGGAGGCCTGGGGGCCCTGAGGTTCATGGCTTGGGGAGAGAGAGTTCTGGGAAACGCGGCCTCCAGAGAGGAGGCTTCAGAGGCCAAGCACGCCCGAGTGAGTGAGGGCGCAAGCCCGGGGCTTCATGGACACAAACAGCTTCATCTTCCCAGGCTGCCCTGGCCCCGCCCGCCCCATCCTGCTGGGCTTCTGTCCAGAGAAGCCAGTTCTCTGCCTGGTCCCCAGAGCCCACAGGGACCAGCACCAGGACAGGGAGGGCCTGGGCCTGACCCCGGAGAACCTGGTCTCCTTCCCTCTGCTGGGGAGGAAACTCATTCTTGTGGCCTGAACAGGGTAACCCTGAAGTTGGCCCAGCTGTGCCTCAGTGGTCAGGGCCAAGTGCTGAGCAAACACCAGGCCCGCTGGGCAGCCAGTCCCACTGCGGAGTCATTCCCGGGCCATGTCGGATGCTGAGCTGGGCTGACAAGTGCAGGCAGGGAAGGGAGGGTCTTTCCTGGCTCGAGGGACTCGGCAGGGAGAAGGGATCCCCCCACAGCCCCGGGCCCATTCCTGCCCCCATTATTTAGAAATAATCCCGCCCCCCGACCTCTCTGCCAGCCTCCAAAAAGAGCAACCCCAGGACTGGCAATGCGAACCCAGAGCCGCCTCTGGAGTCTCTCTTCTTGCTTGCTGGTTGACCTCAGGCAAGGCTCTGCCCTCTCTGGGCTTCCATTTCCCTCTCTTGATCCAGACTTAGTTGCCGTCTTCCCTTCTCCTAACTGGGGGCCCGTTAGATGGAAAATGAATATGGGGAAGATCGTGGGAATCGTGAACGCGCTTGTTTCATGGGGAGCCGGGTGGCTCCTCTCAGAGACTCCCAGCGATGTCCGAATTCACACGGAAAGTGCCAGAGGTGCTGAGGCCCAGCTGGGCCTCCTTGGTGAGGAGAGAGGGACCTTGGCAATGGAATCTGGGCTGGAGATAAGGCTGGGGACCAGAGCAGCAACGGAGCCTGGCGGAGAACAGCTCCTTAGGGTTCGACACGTCACCCATTCATTCATGTTACAGATTCCTGGGTTCCTCCTCTGTGCCTGGCCCCATGGGAAGGTAGGGACATGGAAGGCTGCTCAAGGAACAGGTGCAGTACGACGGGCTTGGAGACGGTTCTGGGCCCAGGAAGGGCATTTGTCCAAGTCCAGGCTCATCTGCGTCTGAATATCTACGGCTTTAGGAAGGCACATTCTCAGGTCCTGCCCCAGACCCAGGACCTACCCCAGATGTGTAACCACAACCAGGCCCTTTTGTGAAAGCTTGCTTTCGACTCAAGTTCTCAGAAACGCCAGGATTGGGGGCCTGGAAGTTTCTTTCTTATTGTTCTTCTTTAAATTGAGGCGTAATTGACTGGGGCCTGGCACTTTCCAAGGTAGAGGTGGCCCCAATAAAAAGGCGGCTGGAGGTGGGGCAGGTCTGATGACATTCCTGTCGCTCAGCCTCCCCTCCCCCAAGGTAAACCAGCAGGTGGGAGGTGCCCGCGGGGCGGGGGGGGGGGGGGTAGGGAGAACCTGGCTCAGATTTCAGGCCCCGGGACACTCCTTTCCGGCTCTCAGCGATCTTGAAATGCTCCCTTTACCCGGAGAATCCTGCATCTATAAAACCCAGAAGAAAGAAGCTCTACGTCCAAATATGTTCATTACAGTCTCATTTGTAATGGGCAGAAATATTAACTGGAAAATACCTACGTATGGGACAGCGGGGTGGGGGGGGGAGGGGAAAGGCTAAAGGCATGACCCTCCCTGAGTGGCTTCTATGGGTCTGGGACGCAGCGCGGAGGCCATAGGAATGCTGGGAGTGGCTGCTTGGAGGTCATGGTAAGGCTCTAGGGGAGGGTGAAGAACAGGGCACTGGTCAGACTGGGGGCTTTTCTTTTTTTAATTTTTTTCTTTTTTTTTAGACTAGGGGGTTTTCATCCTGGCTTTGCACCTTCCTAGCTGTGGGACCTTGGGTCATAACTAAATTTTCTGTGCCTCAGTTTCCCCATTCATAACCTGGAGCTGATACAGAACCTACCTCCTAGGGTTATTTGAGTAACAGAGTTTAGAACAGTGCCTACAACCTCTGTGTGTTATCCATGATTAGTAAACTAAGTAACAGGATTTTATGGGCTGAGTGTCCCCCCCCCCACCACCCCCCAAATTCCCCTGTTGGAAGCCCTAAACCCCAGGACCTCCGAATGTGACTATTTGGAGATGGGCCTTTACAGAGGCATGAAGTCATTAGGGTGATGAGGTCATTAGGGTCGGCGCCCCAACCCAGTTGGACTGGTGTCCTTATAAGAGAAGGAACTTTGGGCAAGGGAACATGAGGGTTCTACGGGCACAGAGGAAGGACCCTGTGAGGATACAGCCAGAAGTGGGCCATCGGCAAACCCAGGAGAGAGGCCTCAGGAGAAATAAGACCTGCTGACACGTTGATGTTGGCCTTCCAGCCTCCAGAACTGTGACAACTACATTTCTGTGGTTTCGATCACCCAGTCTGCGGTACTTCGTTCTGGCGGCCCCCCGACCCCACGCGCATGCCCGGGAGCTTTCAGTAGGAGGCTTACGCAACAGCGCTGTACTCTAACATTACATTTATGATCTCATGCCTGCGTCTTAACCATGGGCAGAGAGTACGGTCTTCCCATTTCCTTTTTTTTTTTTTTTTAAAGTAGGCTCCACACCCAGCATGGCGCGCCATGCAGGGCCCCAACTCATGACCCTGAGATTAAGACCTGAGCTGAGATCCAGAGTCAGACATTTAACTGACTGAACCATCCGGGGGTCCCTATCCTCCCATTTCAGAGATGAGGAAAGCCGAGGCTTGGCTAAGGAGGGGAGGGGCTGGGATTGGAGCCCGGTCCATGCGATTCCAAGGCTTCAGTCAAAGCCTGCCTCCATCTGCTCCCCCTCAGTGGGACCCAACCGGGCCCCTGCATCCCAGCCTCCCTCCTTGGACCGATCGTGTGCTTTCCCACCCCTGTGCCTCTGCACCTGCTCTCCCCTCTGCCTGGAATGCTCTTCCCACGGCTCGGCTCTTCTGACGAACCTCTCTTCGGTTCTTTGAAACAAAACCCTGCAAACACTGTCCCTTTCACACCGACTCCTCTCTTGAGAACTCACGACCGTTCCGTACTTTATCTTCATGACATTCATGATCTGTGGCATTCAGGCCAGGCCGAGAGAGGCACCCCCAGACACCAACTGGCTGACGTTAGCGGTGCGGTTGCCCAGTGGAGACAATATTCTAGCCTTAGGAGTAGGTCCTGAGGAAAGGGAGTCTCCTGCTTCTGGCCAGGGATTGGCGATGGGGAAGGCGGGTAGGAGAGGCCCAAAGGCCCCACACCTGGCATAAGAGGATGGATCCTTTGCCTCTCGTGGGGACAGCGGTATGTCAGAGCGGGGAGGATGGGCGATTGGTTAGGCCACCCCGGCCCCGTTTCCCAGGGTATGTCTGAGGCACGGTACACCAGTTCTCCAGGCCTCAGTTTCCTTGTATGTGAAATGGGAACAACAGTGGCTACCTTGGGTGGGTGCAGGGAGGGCTCGATGTGGATAGAGCACCTGGCAGTGTGGGGAGCCAGGGATCGAGGCTGGGCTGCCCCTCTGCTGGGAGGCAGCAGACCGGAGAGAGACAGCTACTTGCCTACTGCTTCCTAGAAAGCTGCCAGAAGGCGGGGGACCAGCTCACCCCCAATTAATAATTAGCAGCTGTAGAGTGGGAGGGGGGTCCAAGCTCACAAGAGGTGCTCCCACCAGTGCGGGCTGTGACCCGCAGGTTCATGGAGCGAGAGGGCAGTCAGAGGGGAGTCAGGCCGGAAGGCACGGAGCATGGAGGACCAGACGCAGGGTGAATTCCACTGGGTATTCTCCGAGAGTGAGGTCACCACCGCCAGCTCCCTGGGGCTGCTGGAGCCACAGGCACCTCCAAGCCAGCTCTAGAGCGGGAGGGGGTGGTGGCAGAGGTCGGGGCCAGCGCAGGGAGCCCAGTGTCAGGGCCACGGCCTACTACAAGGACAGCCCTGTTCGTCCGTGGTGAGGTGCCGGGTCCTTATCTTAGGAAACCCGGTGGTTCCTGTTGAAGATGTCGCTAGAGGAGGGGAAGGGAAAGCATAGCCGTGGACACTTTCGGAGACCCAGCGAGGTACCAGAATGCTTCTGCACTGCACGCCTCGCCATGCTGTCCCCACTGTGAGCTCATGAGGAGGGCGTGTCACTGGCCCAGCATGCAGATGGGGCCACGGAGGCGCAAAATAGTGAAAAACCTTGCCCCCAAGGAAAAGCCGTGGTGCTAATAGGTAAGGACCCAGAGGCTTTAGAGTCAGACACACCTGCGTCCAGAGCTCCTGACACCTGTCAAGGCTGGTCCCTGAAGCGCTCTGGGCCTAGTGGCAACGGCAGTCCCTGCCTCTCTCTGGCTTGTTGAGAAGGCTCAGCGCGATGACACGGGAAGTGCACTCGGTGTTGCCTGGTTCTATTGATCTCACCGCTGAGCTTCCGCATGGGGATGCAACATGCCCAAGGCCACACTAGTAGGTGGCCCAGTTGGAACTTGAACCGGCTCTGATTCCTCCTGTCCTTACACCACTGTGGAGTGGCTGCGGACCACCCTGGGCTTCCAGAAGGCTGTTTGGAGTGGCTGGAGAGCTGGAGCTCCTTGGCAGAACCAGTGGTCCTGGTTTCTGGCAGATCCGTGGCAGCCAGCCCCACCCCCCCAGGACCCAGGGTTCAAGGTCACGCCCGCAGCCGGTGTTCCAGGCAGCCGAGAGGAACTGCTGCAGCATGCCTGGAAGCCTCGCGGGTCGCACGGCGTCCTGCCGGCCACCAACGCCCCAACATTGTTCTCTGGGCCCTTCCCAGCCGGGGCCCACACATTTGGGATTTCCGGCAGCCCTGCCAGAGCTGCCTTCGCTTTCCGGACAAACTTTCCCCAGGCATCTGGGGCAGGGGCTGAGCGCCCTCCTGGGCAGGGACTGTTGGGAAGGGCACTGGCAGCACGTCAACATCCTCTTGACCCAATAGGTCCTGGCTCCGGAGCCTGGCCTCTGTAGAGACACATTGTCCTCTTCTCTGCTCCTGGAACCCTGGGAAGCAAGGGTCACCAGAGTCCCTTTCATTTTAGGACTAGCTGCAGTCAGGGCCCAGGGACTCAAGTCCCCATCACACACAGGCAGTGACCTGGGCAAGTCAGGCCGCTCGTGCCCTCATGGGGGAGGCGGGATGACACCCTGACATTGCTCTCAGAGTGGCCTATGGCCTCCGGCTCTGCAGCCTCATCCTAGTGCTTCCCAGGCCCACGGGCGCCCTTTGTTGGGGGCCACTCCTGTTTGCCTGTTTGCTGCGCATCTCAGCCATTCTGCGGACGGCATTCTGACCCCAGTCTCCTCCACTGGGAAATGGGGAGCACTCCTGCCCGGCGGGCTGTGGTGGTGATCACGGCGGAGGCTGTACATCTGACACAACAAACGCAAGCTTCGGTCCCAGGCTCCCGTCTCCGGGCCCACCGGAGGAACTCGGGATCAGAATACGGGTACAGACGCCACCCATGGCAGGTCGTGGGGCCAAGGGGACCCGTGGTCATGCCCCCCCCTCTCTGGGGTTGTGTGTCTGTGCTTCTGAGGGGCTGGCGCTGATTCCTCTGCCCCGCAGCCACACTGCTGACCCCTATTCTGCAGTTAGGGGAGCCCAAGGAGGCACCCAGAGGGCAGCGGTGGGGCCGCAATGCAAAGCTGGCAGCGTCCCGGTGAGGTCAGAGCCGTGGAATTAGTCAAATGGGATCACCCCGAGGCTTCTGTGCTCCCAGCCGGTGACTCATGCCGCGAATAGCCGCATGGGCAGACCTGCCAACCTGGGCCAGCAGAGGCCACTAGCAGACCTCACCCCGCAGCATCCTTTTAAGGACAGGGAGATCGGGGTGGTGCAGAGGCCGGGCCTCTGGTCCCGAGGATCTTTGGCAGCCTCTTCCCACCTGCCAGCAGTGGAGAGGCCAGACCCCCACCTGGGTTTAAATCTGGCCTCACGGCTCTTTCGACAGGACCTTGGGTAAGTCGGTGTCTCTGAACCGGTTTTACCACTTGGAACGTGGAAATAATACTTGCCTCATAAGACAGGAATTAAATGAGGTAATTGTGCAGAAAGTGCTTGGCCGGGGCACCTTTTAAGGAGCGGCAGCAGGGTCCCGTGGCAGGGTCCCGGCCCGGGCATCACAGCACCCTGACCTTGAGCTCTGGCCCGCCCCTTACTTGCCAGGCCTCTTGGAAAGTAACTCAACCTCGGCGTCAGCGTCTCTCCTGTCAATCGAGCCACCAGTGTGTCGGCTCTGGGACGAAGATCACACACTACATTTTGTACCGTGACGGAAGAGGTGCGCCCTGTGGGCTCCGTGATCTTGGACGAGGCTCTCAACCCGAGGGGGCCTCCTGAGTAGAGGGGGATGAGGATGAGGACGCCAAGCCTGTGCAGCCGTGGTGGGGGTGGGCAGCACCCAGTTAGCGCCCTCGGAGCACGGCGGCTGCTGCCCACCCTCCCAGAGCTCTCGGCCTCCCTTGGCAGATGCCAGCTGCTGACTCATCTCCCCTCTGTGTGCCTGACAGATCCTGGGTCTGAGGTCTTTCAGGGGCTGCTTCTGAGGTAGCCCCGCTCTCCCATCGGCCACAGCAGCCTTCCTAAGGCGGTGCTGGCGCAAACCCCTCTAGGACCCTGCTATGACCTGGGCACGTTCAATAGCAACCCGAAAACCACTGAAGACAATGCACCCAGGAGGAGACACGGCACCCCAGGGCCGAGGGCAAGGGTGCCAGGACACCCCTGCAGTCAAGCCCCCACGGTTCCCAGGTAGCTGGAACCTCCGCTAGGCAACTGAGCCAAAGGGCAGCTCGGCCCCAAGAGGGAGACAGAGGATGGGCTCTTCTGGTTGGCAAGCCTGGTGGCCTGGCATCTTCCTCCATGGGCTACAGGGAGCTGGGAACAAGAAGGGACAGAGCGGCTGGCCCTGAGGCTCAGGCGTTCCTGTGGCATACACAGGAAGAATGGCCCAGCTCCCCCAGGGGTCAGGCTTTCCCGGGGTACAGCCATGTGCCATCGGTGAAGGCAGGCCGAGAAACATCAAGTGGATCAGGTGCAGGAGTGCAGCTTTCAGGGGCAACAGTTTCTGGATGCAAACCCTGGCTCTGGACCCCAGGAGCCTCAGTGTCCTAATCTGTGTAACGGGGACAGTAAGCACCCTCTTGCTTCACTTGCACGTGAAGGTGGTACCGGTCAAGGGCAAGAGGGTGGCGGAGTCACAGGAAGCAGGGACAGAAGCCCAGCCTGGGGAGGGGTCCCAAGTGCTTCCAGAGCCCAGATAGAACGGAAGTTGTCAACGGTGCAAACCCCTAGCTTTATTGGTCCGGTTTGTTCACAGTGAGGCCTCCCAAGGCAGGGGGTCTGAGGACAACCCCCTCCTCCTGTCCCATGTGCATGTTCTCTGCCCTTGTGCCCGGGGGGAAGGGAGGTGGCTCTTTGGGGGGCGGTGGCTCCAGGGTAATTTAGCGTGGAGCCTAGGGTCTGTTCTTCAGAGCAGGAGGTAGAAGGGAATCACATAAAGTTCTTTATTACAGACCTACAAAAAATGAGAGAATTATAGATTACTCTCACTTGTTTGGGTTTCTTTTTTCCTTCTTCCTTTTTATAAAACAGCAGCAGGAAAGAAAAAGGCAGGAGGAAGACGGGCCAGGCACCGGGGCGTGGATCAGAAGGAACCAGGGAGGTGCGGGCCGAGGGGTCACTGCCAGCTGGCCTGGGGCTCCCTCCAGCATCCCGGGAGAACGGACTAGCGCTGTGGGAGCAGACAGAGGACAGTGTGGGGGGGGAGGCGGCCGCCCCCAGATCAGCAGCAGCACCATTCCTCTGGCACTCAGCCGGGCTGGAAGCACGCGAGGCTCCCGCGGTTGGGGGCCCGGTCTCCGAAGCGCGGGCCCGCAGGGGCCGGACAGAAGGGAGGAGGCAGGAAGGGCCAACACAGAAGGGCTCTGAGCTCTATCGGGGACCCTCCTGGCACCATGGGGGTTCAGGGGGCGAGGGCGACCAGGTCAGCCAATGAGCTTCTTCAGGAAGGCCTCCAGCTGGTCCTCGTCTTTGATGCCCACGAACTTGTCCACCACGTCCCCGTTCTTGATGGCCAGCACGGTGGGCACAGCTGACACCTGCGTGGGGGAGACGAAGGGAGACCAGGTCACCCGGAGACGGACTCTTCTCAACGGCCGTTCCCCAGGCTTTGTGGTGAAGGCTGGTGGTGTACGGAGCGCGGTGACCGCCCAAGCGGTGGGCGGGGCCCCTTCCCTTGGTGCAGGGGTGCCGCAGGGCCTGAAGGTTCACCCGCTGGGAAGACTTTTCCACTGTGGGCTCCCGGCGGTCCCCTTCCTTCCCCAACCGCAGGACTGACTCACTGGCCCAGTGGTTTGGCTGCCATGGAGGAGGGATGAAAATAGCCCACACAGCTGCAGGCCAGGGCGGGGGGGGGGGGGGGGGGGGCTCCCCGAGGGGCAATCCGGCCTCGTGCGGGGGAGGCGTGGAGATGTGAGGGTCTGAGTCCTGGCCCTCAGGGGTTCGGCGCCCTCTTCCGTAAAATGGGGGCGACAGGATGGACCTTCAAGGCTTAGGACAGAGATGAAAGATTCACAGATAAAGCTGGGTGGTTGAGAGCTCAGGCTCTGGAAAGGGCGGACCTGAAGCCAGGCCGCTCTGCAGAAGCCCCTTCACTGCTCCGTCTCCTTGTTCCCATCCGCACAACCGAGCCACTGAGCGCACCCGTTCCAGGTCCGGGGGTTGCCCCAGGTAAGGCGAGCAGTCTCAGCGCCTGGCAGGGCCCTTGAGGGTCAGACCTGGCCACTCCTGGTACGCAGGGACGGTCAACAAATGGTGGCCACAGAGAGCGTGTCCGAAAAGTCTAACAGGCCCCGTCCCTCGCTGCTGTGAATGGCCAGCGGGGTCCAGAAAGTCACTGACTCATACTGGACGGTGTGGGAGGAAGGGCTCAGCCATATATGAGCTGATGTTTATTTATCAGGGGGGACCGAGGGCAACATTCTTGGCCTATGAAGCATTTTCTCAAGTTCCCTCGGGGGACCCGTACAGATTCCATGGCACGTCCACGAGACCCACTGCCTGCTGTGGCATCGAGCATTTTCTGTGGCCTGGGCTCCCTGCCTGACATTTGTAGACTTTTTTTTTTTAAATGGATAAACAGAACAAGATAAACATTCTTTTCTTACACATGTTAACTACAAAGTAACAACAGCAATTTACACAAACATACCAAGTCTTCCTGAATTCCGAGTGCCGTCCTGCCCATGAGTCATCCTGGGGAGCCAGACTTGGGAGTTCGAAAGGCGCCCAGGTCAGTTACAAGAGAACCGAAGGCCACACTGGCCCACTCTCCAGTCTTGGGGGGCTGCCCCCACGCCCCCCCAGACTTCCCATGGCAGGCCTTGCCCTCCTCCCCTAACAGGCTCTGGGTGGATAGACAGGAGGGGAGATGATGCAGTTCCTGTTCGTATGAGTCCCGTGAAACCCCGTCAAGGACTGTCCTGGGGCTGATGCAGGTGGCAGAGGGAATATGCAGGGAGACCCACGTGGCAGCGGGCTGACCATGCGTGTGCCCTGGTTTGTGGTCCTACCACTGGCTCTTGCCCTCATTGTTCATGACTGTGATACGTGAGGTGGCATGAAGGGTAGAGATCCAGCGGGCAGCCTGCCCTGTCTCCAGGCACAGGCCAGGGCCCAGGGAGACTTGCTTTGGATCGTACCATGGGATGCCTCAAAGCGGGCATGGAGCTGCGTGTTTTATCTTTAAAAGATCTTATTATTTTTTTTTTTAAGTAATCTCTATACCCAAACTGGGGCTTGAACTCACAACCTGAGATCAAGAGTCACACACTCTGGGGGCACCTGGGTGGCTCAGTTGGTTGGGCGTCTGTCTGCCTTCGGCTCAGTCATGATCCCAGGGTCTTGGGATGGAGCTCCGAGTTGGGTTCCCGGCTCAGTGGGGAGCCTGCTTCTCCCTCCCCCTCGCTATCTCTGTCCCCATCTCTCAAATAAATAAAATACTTAAAAAAAAAAAAAAAAAAAAAGGCACATAGAGCCAGCCGGTGCCCCCAGAGCTGTGTTCTTATGCGCCCTCTAGTGGCCTGTGAGGGCAGCTACAGCGCCTGGAGTCTGGCCACTCCACTGAGGGACAAGGCTCAAGCCCTAACTGGATTCCACCCTGTCCCATTTCTGTAACTGCATAAAAACTATACACCAGTGCATGAGAAGGGGTCTAATGGCTTTTACGTGTCCTCTAAGTAGGACTACGCTGGCCGGGGTGGCTGGGAGTGGTGTCAGTTCTTAGGGACACCAGACCAGTCCTACCATGCTCACATCCGTGCAAATGCACAGACACAGCCACGCTGCAGACATAGAGCAGACATTCCAAGGTCTAGTCCTTACTGACCAAGGGCGCTCTTCGGAGGGGGAGCCTAAATTAGACGAATGCACACAGCCGCACGCTTGCCAGAGGCTGTTTTTTCCAGGACGTGGCTGGAGCACCTGGGCTGGGATTGGGCTTCCCTCCCCGCAAGGAGGAGGATGTGGCTTTGCTGCCTCCCGAGTGTGGCTCACAGATCAGCAGCGGTCGGTGCTTGTAAACACGGCCTTAAATGGAAACGCGCGGGTCCTTGGCACACTCCTCTGGAATGTGATCCAAGTGGAAGAGGGGCCGCAGGGGAACAGGACCGCTGCTTCCCTCTGCACTCTGCCGGAGCAGCTGGAGGAGGACGAACGGATGCGCCGAGACGCGCTGCTCCTCCTGCTCTGTGATGCCGCCTCCTGGAGCCTCCCAGGCTGGGCCAGAGACGCTGAGACCTCGGGACGGGGTGTGTGTGTGTGTGTGTGTGTCCGTGTGCGCACATGCACGTGTGTGTCTATCCCCACTGACCTCCAGCTCAGCCCCACACTGCTGCGGAACTCAAGGATCCTGCAGAGACTTCCCAGCCTCCCCTCCCCCTATCTATGAGGCCCTACCAAGGCACAGGGACCGTGCCAGCTGTCACCCAGGTCGGGGACTCCTCTGCTAACTGCAGAATTAACGCAAAGGAAAATATGACCGGCGGTGAGGCCGCTGTGTACTGGGGGTCCTCAAGTGTCAGGGAGATGCTAACCACTTGCGGACAAGACCTCATGAATTCGTGCCTCAAGGTGGGGTCACCTTAGAGATGAGAAGACTGAGGCCCGAGAGCGAAGTGACCAAGTGGTGGAGCTGGGGTCTGACACTGCTGTCCCTGATGTCTCACCGTGCCCCAAGCTGGCCTCGGAGCTCCTGAGCCCTAGCAGGGCAAGGAAGTGCAGGTGGGGAGGTGCCGAAAGGCTGACTCCGTACTTCAAATGAGAAGCTGCTGGATGCGGGAGGATTCTTGTAAAAGGCTATTATTATGATTATTACTTTTTTAAGATTTTATTTTTTTCTTAAGTCATCTCTGCACCCAGTGTGGAACTTGAACCCACAACCCTGAGATCAAGAGCTACATACACCACTGACTGAAACAGCCAGGTGCCCCAGGCAAAAAAATAATATTATTTAAAAAAAAAAAAAAAATCAGGGCACCTGGGTGGCTCAGTGGGTTAAGCCTTTGCCTTCGGCTCAGGTCATAATCCTAGGGTCCTGGGATTGAGCCCCGCATCGCATCGGGCTCTCTGCTCAGCAGGGAGCCTGCTTCCCCCACCCTCTGCCTGCCTCTCTGCCTACTTGTGATCTCTGTCTGTCAAATAAATAAATAAAATCTTAAAAAAAAAAAAAATCAAATCCAGGAGCGCCTGGGTGGCTCAGTCAGTTAGGTGTCTGACTCTTGATCTCGCTCAGGTCTTGTTCTGATCACAGGGTTGTGAGTTCAAGGTCCACGCTGGGCTCTGAGCTTGGAGCTGGGCATGGAGCCTACTAAAAACAAAACAAAACAAAACAAACAAAAAACAAACAAAAAAACTGATCCAACTATGCAACATTCTGGAAAAGGCAAAACTACGGAGACAGTAAAAAGATCCGTGGTTGCCAGGGGCCCAAGGGGAGGAGGGAAGAGAAAGTGGAGCACTTTTAAGATGGTGAAACTCTTCTGTACAGAACTGTGACGGTGGGTCCACGTGACTGCACACTTGTCAAAACCCATGAGACGGGACACCACCAGGTGAGAGTCCTCGAATGCCCCCTAGAAGGTCAGCAGAGGCCTTTGGAACTTTTACTTCTTCTTTTTTTTTTTTTTTTTAAAGATTTTATTTATTTATTTGACAGACAGAGACCCCAAGTAGGCAGAGAGGCAGGCAGAGAGAGAGGAGGAAGCAGGCTTCCCTGCAGAGCAGAGAGCCCGATCCTAGGACCCTGGGATCATGACCTGAGCCGAAGGCAGAGGCCTTAACCCACTGAGCCACCCAGGCGCCCTGGAACTTTTACTTCTTGATGTTTGGTTCCACATGCTGTTAGTGGTCACTGAGGAGCCCGCGGGGAAGCAGGGTCTTCGGCTCTTCCTAGACCTACTGATTCCTCATCCGCCTTTTTTTTTTTTTGGAAGATTTTATTTACTTATTTGACAGACAGAGATCACAAGTAGGGAGAGAGGCAGGCAGAGAGAGAGGAAGGGAAGCAGGTTTCCTGCTGAGCAGAGAGCCTGATGCAGGGCTCGATCCCGGACCCTGGGATCAGGACCTGAGCTGAAGGCAGAGGCTTAACTCACTGAGCCACCCAGGCGCCTCTCCTAATCTACTTTTAAACAATATCCCAGATCATATGAAAGTCTGTGAGGCACTGATTTAGAATACTTTCAAAGTATGGGGTATGGTAATAATTGAAGTACTATGCTCTCCAGCCATGAAATATTACTACTCAATGAACTGTTCTATGAGGTTATGTGAAACATTAAAAGGGAAAAAATTCAAATAAAAGCTTAAATCACCCCAAATTGTGACAATGATTGTATTGGGATTCTAAGATGACAGGTGACTTTTCCTCCTTATTATTTATTACCTGGCTGTTTTTCCACTGCTTTTTAAAGGGTCTTCTTCTCAAAAGGATAACAGCTTCAAGTGGGAAGTCAGAAGAAGCCCTGAAGGAGAGCACAGAGGCTCCAGGGCCCACACCTGGATCCGCTCTTTGCCCCTGTAGCTGGCAAGGTCTGAACGATCAGGGAACGCCCGGCCATCCAGTGGGGACGAGGAGCTGGGCGAGCAGAGAGCCTTTTTTCAGCCAAGTCAGGGCAGTGCACAACAGGGTGGTTGCGGGGGGCGGGTTGGCATCGAAACCCCAAGGCCCCCAGGCTTTCCCTTCCTTCTCCTCTGAGACAGTGGAGTTCTTGGGAGGGCAGCTGACCGAAGCAGAGGTGTGGGGCAAGAATTTGTGTGAGGAAGGAGACTCACCCTGAGGGTGTGTGCTGGGCATGCGCTGGGGCCGAGGGGATTGGGGGGCGAGGGGGAGTTCAGGAAAGCTCGGGGAGAGGCGCCAAATTCTCTGAATATAAGTTAAAGTACTGTCTCCCACATGTTCACCCAACACTTGGAAAAGGAGGAAGCGGTCTCAGGAGGTACTATGGATCTCTCGGCTGAAACTTCTTCCTCGGGCTGTCTTCCAGAACAGGTGTGAAGGAAGGAAGGAAGGGCTAGGGGAGGGGTCAGGACAACCCCGGCTGGAGCTTCTGCAGCACTGCAGTGACATCTGCCCGGGGCCGGGACCAGTTAATGCAGGCCCAGCTGCCCTGAGGTCCTCCCGAGTGACCTGGACAGTGGTCAGAGGGAGGAGCGATGAGATCCTGTACGGGGTCTTCTCTTACATGCACTTTCCAGGCCTGACTACAGGACCTTGGTGGCCAGCCCGGCGTCACCAGGCTCCCGGAATGCGGGTGGGCATGGGTTATTCTGCCAGCCCGCACCAGCTAGCCACAGCTGCTGAACCACGGCTGGCGCTCAGGGTGTGTCTGCTGAGAGGTTCCACGGGCTGAGGCTGACTGCTGCGGTGTCGGGACTGGCCTGTGACACCTTATACTTGCCGGTCACCCTGGGGAATGTTCTAGCTGCTCCAATCCTAAGCTCATCCCCGTGATGAGGATCACTGTGTGCCCCATGCTGGCCTCGGAGGGGGGAGGGATGGACAAGTAGGAGAAAGACGGGGGCATCTCAACGGCCCGTAAGTGCCCCCTGGACTGACAGGTCGGTGGGAGGGCTTCAGAAAAATAGCCTCGGGGCACCTGGCTGGCTCAGTCAGTAGGGCACATGACTCTCGATCTTGGGGTTGGGAGTTCGAGCCCCATGTTGGGGATATTGTTTACTTAACAAAACAAGCGCAAAAACAGCAAGTCATCCCTCCCCACCAAGCCCGTGTAAGCAGCCCAGTGCCACAGACTCTTCCCTCAGGAAGGCCTCCCTCCCCACCTGCAGTGCTCATCGGTGGCCTTGCCTGCCCGGCATCTACTTCCTGTCCCCCTGTCTGGAGCAGATGTTTCCGTGGGTGACCACTCCCACCCTAGCGCAACAGGCGGCCAGCCTATCCTCATCCCGGCTGGAGGCCGCACCGCTATCTGGTGGTCTCGTGAGCGCTGAACCTGGACTTACAAACTCGGAAGAGAACAGGCCCCCTCTTCTAGTCACTGGCTGCCCAGAAGGAAGGAAGGATGGGGGCTGAGTCTGGCCAGATCTTCAGGAGAACCAGAAATTTGGATTTTCATGGGAAATGAAAAAAGAATCCAGGGGCACCTGGGTGGCTCAGTGGGTTAAAGCCTCTGCCTTCAGTTCAGGTCATGATCCCAGGGTCCTGGGATCGAGCCCCGCATCAGGCTCTCTGCTCGGCAGGGAGCCTGCTTCCTCCTCTCTCTCTCTGCCTGCCTCTCTGCCAATTTGTGATCTCTTGTCTGTCATATAAATAAATAAAATCTTAAAAAAGAAAAAAGAAAAAAAGAACCCAAAGTCCAGGTCAAATATGTCGGGGAACCGGATCTGATCACAGGCCACCAAGTATGACCTCAACTCGATAAGAACAGTATCTTCATCATGGCTTTGCCAACCCCTTCCCCTCTACTTCCCAGCGGCCTGCGCTCTCACTCCCTGCTCAGTTCTCCACACTGGCCATCCAGCCACAGTGCACCTCTTCCCTTTCTCTAGCTGCCTGGTCTCCGAGGCCAGGAGGATACCTTCACACCCCATGCATCTCCCGCTCCAGGCACAAAGGCACTGCTATTCTGTGAGCAAACTGGGCTCACCCTGACCACAGGACCTTTGTGTTTGATGTCTGTTCTGCCTAGATTGCTCTTCCAAACAGCTGCCTGGTTCACTGCCTTACTCCAAGTCTTTGCTCAGATGTCAGCTTCTCAGAGAGGTATTCCTGAGCCCACCTTTTTATTTGTTTATTTATTTACTTACTTATTTTTAAAGGAAGGTCTACAGCCAATGCAGGGCTTGAACTCACAACCCCGAGATCAGAGTCGCATGTATCACAGAAACAGCTCAGTGTCCCACCATCCACCCTTTAAAAAATGAACCCCTCCCCAGCGCCATGCTTAGCCCCACCTCCTCTTCCTGATTTACTTTTCCCCACAGTACGTATCATCTAAAGCAGGGATCAGTGAACTATGGCCCACTGGCCAAACCCAGCTTGCTGCCTAATTGTGTGAATAAAGTTTTATTGGCACACAACGACGCCCATTTGTTTATACACGGTCTCTGGCTGCTTTCAATGGCGGCTGAGTATCTGCAACACAGACCAATGCCCCGTAAAGCCTCAAACCTGGTCCTTTAGAGAAAAAGTGTGCCAACCACCCATGAAAAATACTAGAGGGATGCCTGGGTGGCTCAACTGGCTAAGCATCTGCCTTCAGCTCAGGTCATGATCCCTGGGTCCTGGAATCGAGCCCGGCATCGGGCTCCTTGCTCAGTGGAGAGTCTGCTTCTCCCTCTCCCTGCTGTGCCCCCTGCTTGTGTACCCACTCTTTCTCTGACAAATAAATAAAACCTTAAAGAAAAAACAAACCAGCTAGAATGTAGGCTCCACGAAGGCAGGGATTTTGTCTCCTTTGTCCACTGCCTTATGAACAACTGAGAGACAGCTCCTGGCATTTAAGAGACACCGAACACACACACCAGCGAAACACGCTGGACTCCCTCCTGTCTCACTGTGCGCCGTGCACTTGGCCCTTCTTCTCATGCATCCTCCACGGGCCCACTCAGAGGTCCCCCTAGTGGGAAACATCCCTCCTTCCCCACCACCGCCCCAGCAGTCAGTCTCTTCCGCACCTCTGCTCTCAGCACTCCTCACCACACCGTGACATGAAATGTCTGCCTGTTGTTCTTTTGCTAGACTAAGAGTGCTGCACACAAGGAATTCGTCTTCCTTGTGCCAGAGTCACGAATGCCCGGCACGTGGCGCGGCTCCCACATAACTACTGATTAAATATGAGCACGGGTGAATATATGAACGAAGGAACACATCCATGTCCCAAGATTCAGAGAATAAGCTGGTGTTTTGAATCACACATTCCACTTCCTAAAGGTGGTAAAGGGACATGAGTGGTTCAGAACCTCAACAGGCCACATCCGCAAAGTGCTCTGAACTGAGTGCGCTAGAAAAAACTGAGACGCCCCTTAATGGCTACCGGTGGCCCCCAAGCCATGTCCTGCCCCAGCTACCCTAGGGCTGCAAGCACCCCCCACACCAGCGGCTTTGGGGCAGTCCCCTGCCACCTCATACCTCATATTCTAGGGCGAGGTCTGTGTGGTCGTCAATATCCACCTTGGCCATCACCACTTTTCCGTGCTGCTTGGCCACCACCTTCTCTAACCTTGGCCCCAGGATCTTGCATGGGCCACACCACCTGACAAGGGGAGAGAGAAAGCGTGCAGTCACAGGAGCGCTCAGCAATTGATCTTATGTCTCCCCAGAACCCTCCCTTGAACTACATCTTGCCAAGGGGCCTTCTGCCCCTCTCAGCTCTGTGTGTGGCGACTATGAACCTATAATGATGATATGCCAAACGATAAAGCCAGTACTCCGCAGCAGGGGGAATCTGCAGAGGTCCCGGGCTTCTAAAACACAGTCCGCATCAGAAGACAATAGAGAAATACTCTGTCATACAGAAAATGGGAGATTTGAAGTTAAAAGATCTGGGGGTTCAAACAGAGACTCCTCACCAGCCAGCTGACAGTCCTGGGACCTCAGTTTCCTCTTTTCAAGTAACAGAGATTATGCATCTCAAAGCAGTGAGGAGACAGCCACTAAGGCAATGGGGCTCAGGGTGCTCTCTAAAATGCGGACTTACTTCACACACTTCACCGGCCCAGAACCACAGGGAGGAGAAGCCAGTACTAGGGAGCATCTCCAACATACTTGTCACTATGCCAGGATCTTCTGTTTTTATTGCCCAGAGCCCTCAACCCCACAAAGAAAAACACCTTCCTGAGAAACTAAGGACCATACAGTTCCTGGAGGCAAAGTCCTAGAGTCTGACAGGCATCCTGGGACTGCAACCCAAGGTTGTCCTTCAAATGTCTTCTTTGAGCCCTGGGTTCTTCTGTGATCCCCAGGCCCTGGGTCAATGCTGGCCCTGCACTCATCACAGGGGCGCCCCTCTGGGTGGTGAGCTCCGCGACGACAGGCTGTCATCTCCAGGGCACTAAACAAACTCACGTCTTACTTTCTGGTCAGAGAAGAAAATGAGGCATCATCCCACTTATCATTCGTTTTGGAATTCCTCGCTATACGAGGAAGGGAGAAAGCTCTGCTGGCCATGAGCCCCTGGCTGACGACCCTTATTTTAAGTCTCAGCCTTTAAAAAACCCTTTCTGGTCAGAGATTTCAATTAATTGAACTCACAACACCTAAAAACCCAGCTTGCAAGATCTCATCTCCTATTTTAAGTGAAGAAGGGGAGGCACAAGGACATCTAACGGCCTGCGCAAGGCAACACGGTGAGTCAGAGAGAAAGAATGGGAAAGAAAGCAGAACAATCTGACAGAGATTTGCCCAGAAGGTCTCCCAACTTCTAACCCAGCCTACACCAGGAGGCCTCAATCTGAGGGGTTTGTCCAAGTTCTTTTGTGGCCAGCTGGCTAGTCAGGACCTGAAGTCTGGAAGTGAGGAAAGGCACGATAACAATCTGAAGGCTACAGGCGCTTAACTATTCTTACAACCCACTTCTACAGCACTGAAAAGAAAACCCTGCCCATCCCCCGTGTACTTGGGCAGCACTATGGTGCAATGATAACTTTCTGCCAGCCCTTTCCCGCTTTGGTGGCAAGATGTTAAAAATCAGCTGATCTGCAAGGCCAGGAATTAGTGTCCACCCAAAGCCAGATGATGTGACCGTCCTATTTTTCCTGCTTTGGTCCAAGTTGAAGGGGCCTCTGAGCCATTTGGGGAGTGAGATACAGAACGTGAGTGTTTCTCAGCTCCAGTAACAGTGAGCTCTGAAGATTGTTCACTAGTCTGTGTCCTATCATCCTATCAGACTACACTCAATCTTTGAGTGTGAGGGGTGGTCTTCAGAATGAGACTATGTCTGAGAAGTATGAAACGCGGGACTGAGACACAACAGGTACTCAACAAATTCCTGCACAAGAAACACCCCAGTCCTCTGCTGACCCCCAGGACTCACTGTGCATGGAAATCCACAACCACCGGTGTTTCACTGTTGACAACTCGGTCTTGAAAGTCGGGTCCATCCTGGATGTTAAAGGTGGTTGTGCACACTCTGGTGGTGTACACTGACCGGGCTTGGTTGGGTGTTACTGTCAGGTTACCAGGACTGCACTGCGGGGTCCTGAGGGTGACGGGTGCCCAACGACCCTGAGGGGGCTTCCTGGAGATGACGGAGGCCAGGAACCTCCTCAGGAGAAGTCGCTGAGCCATCTGTGAGGGAAAAAGGCAGGAAGAGCGCAGGAAGTCAACACATCAGGAAAAGAAAGGTATCTGGGCAGTCTTGGGGGGCGGCAGCTCAAGATTCAGGGCGTGAAGAATGAGAATCAAAAAGCAGAAGGAATCGCAAATCAGGACAGGAAAACTGGCTGACAACGAAAACGAAATCAGGATGTAAGAGGAGTTACAACAGAAGCGAGGGAGGAGCCTACATTTATGGGGCATCTGCTAAGGGCCAAGTCCATCCCCGTCCCCAAGTGCCCTATACACGACAGGGTCCTGCCAGCTCACCCTGGAGGAGGTTTTTCTACAGTATTGCTCGCATCACAGATGAGGACTCCGAGGCTCAGGTAATGTGACATGCCCAAAGAAACCTAACTGTTAAATGAGAGTCAACACTGGAACCCAAGGCCGTCTGCAAATTCTTTATTACTCATTCAACAGGCATTTTAGTGGGGAATTACGGGAAAAGGGGATTGTCAAAGGATCAAGAAAGAGGAATCGCGACAATTCGAGGAACAGGAACAGAAGTGTGTGTGTGTGTGTGTGTGTGGGTTCTAAAGTAGAAAGGACCTGTCTAGAGGGACTGGGGAATCGGACGCCACCGGGGATCCCGCTCAACGGAGAGGCCGCCCCCCGCCCCGCCCGGGGCTTCGGCCCGCTCGGCCGGCTGGACAGCGCAGGAACAGGCCCGGAGCGTGTCTCCGCCGCGACACCACCTCGAGCCACCCCTACGAGCCTCCTACCTCCCTGCAGCGCGAGCGGAGGGATGCACAGCCCGGCCCTCCCCGCTAGTCAAGGGCACTCCCGTCGTCACTTCCTCAGGGGAGGGCCCTTCGAGCATTACTTCCGGGGACAGGCAACCTGGAGCATTTCTCTCCGCAACTTGAGGGGCGGCTTGGATTTTCCACCAATGGGGATGGCGGGAGACGGCATAGAGGAAGGGGTGGAGCTTCAGTTAGGGACCGGAAGAGGGGGAGAGAACGGAAGAAGGGGCGGGCCCCGGGGTAGCGGGGAGGACCGCGGGAAGGGGCGGGCCCTCGGGCGGGGGAGGGACCGGAAGAGGGGGCGGGCTCTTGGGGAAGGACCGGAATACGGTGTGGCCGTTGGGGAAGGGCCGGAGTAGGCGGGCGGGCCCTAGAAGAGGGTGGGGAAGAAGGGGAGGAGGCAGGTGGTGGGAGCATAGGGGAGGTACCCAGGGGAGAAAGGGGCGGGAGGAAGGCGTGGTTCCGGATCTTGCAAACTCTGGCATCGCCCACCGCTTTGCCTCAGTTACTTCTAAAAACTGGAGGTGTGGGGGGGTTCCTTGCCTCCTTTTTACAGATGAGGCAGCTGAGCTCCTCGAAGGCGGAATGCTGGTCGGGGGCAGAAGACCCTGACTGGGCGTAAAGAGCACGTGTCTCAGGCTGGAGTCACAGATCACGTCTTCCCCGCACCCTGAACTTACATTATTACCGCCACTCGGGGCCTCGTGGCTCTAGAAATGTATCACTGCCTCTTTCCTGCTCCTTGGCTTTGCTCAGTTTGAAGTGCTTTTCTTTCTCTCTCCACTTGGTGGAACATCTACTAATCACTTCTTAAAATCACCTTTTTTTTTTTTTTTTAAAGATTTTATTTACTTATTTATTTGGCAGAGAGATGGAGAGAGAGCACAAGTAGGCAGAGTGGCCAGGAGAGGGAGAGGGAGAAGCCAGCTCCTTGCTGAGCAGGGAGCCCAACGAGGGGCTCGATCCCAGGACTGACCCGAACCGCAGGCAGACGCCTAACCAACTGAGCCACCCAGGCATCCCATCATCACTTCTTCTTTGAGCAGCATTAACTGCTTCCTTCTCTGCAGTGCTTTGTTCGTAACTCTTGCATAACACATTGTACAGTGTCTGTCTCTTACCCTAGACCATAGGCTTCCTGATAGCAGGAATTTGTAGCTTTTATTGGAAGCCATTTACCCAGCAACCTGATACAGTGCCTGGTTTACAGAGGATGCTCCATAGAACTGCTTATTAAACAGTATCTTTGGATATCTCAGGGACTGGTTTGCAGGAAGGTTATATGACTTATCCAAGGTCACAAGGCAGGTGAATTGGCAGAACTCCAGCTCACACCTCCATTTCGACCTACCTTCCAGCCAGTGGGAATCCCTTACAGTTCCAGAATTTGCTTAAATGTCTCTCCTCTCTCTGAGTTTTGCAGTTGCTACTCTCTATGACTGGAAGGCGTTTCCCTCTCCTCTCCATGGGAGAAAATGCTACCGGATACCAGACTAGGTATCATCTTTGGAGACCCTTCCCTGAGTCTCGAGTGGGAGACTTGTCTTCTGAACTTCAACAGCCTCTATGCATCTGTCAGTCAACCACCACACTCAACACTCTGCTGGTACTGTTTCTTTTTTTTTTTGCTTCCACTGTATTTATTTATTAAAAAAATGTTAAGGGGCGCCTGGGTGGCTCAGTGGGTTAAAGCCTCTGCCTTCAGCTCAGATCATGATCCCAGGGTCCTGGGATTGAGCCCCGCATTGAGCTCTCTGTTCAGCAGGGAGCCTGCTTCCTCCTCTCTCTCTGCCTGCTTCTCTGCCTACTTGTGATCTTTCTCCCTCTCTCTGTCAAATAAATAAAATCTTTAAAAAAAAATGTTAAAAAGAAAAAAAATGCCAGGCACCTGGCTTGCTCAGTCGGAGGAGCATGTGACTCTTGATGTCAGGGTTGTGAGTTTGAGCCCCATGTTGGGTGTAGAGATTACTTAAAAATAAAAATGAAAAATATAGGGGCACCTGGACGGTTCAGTCGGTTAAGTGTCTGATTTTGGCTTAGGGCATGATCTTGGGGTCCTGGGATCAAGCCCCGTGTCGGGCTCCCCATTCAGTGGGGAATCTGCTTGATTCCTTTTCCCTCTCCACCCCGACTCATTCTCTCTCTCAATAAATAAATAAGTAAATAAATAAAATCTTTTAAAAAATTAAAAATCTAAACAAGCAAATATAATTCTCTGTTTTCCAACGGCTCTCATCCTTCCCTCTTGCCCGCACAACTCCTGACCCATTTCCTCAGGTTCAGTTCATGACCGAACCTGCTCACTGCCGATTTCACAGAAAACAGCCAGCGCCTGGGGTGGAGGGAAAGAAGACAGGAAGAGGGCCACAATACTGTCCAGGTTTCATCCAGAGGTAGGCCCGGTGGCGATTCACAGAATTCAGATGAGAGGGCTGGTGGCCTCCCAATGACGAAGTCTCACTAAAGTGGGCTGGAGAGGGGTTAGGGTAACCCGTCAGAGCACTAAAGGACATTTCATGGACTGCATCAAACCCAGAAAACCCAATGCCAAGAGAAGGATGGGGAGGCCAGGGAGGCATGCTGGGACGTGCGGAAAGCCTAGAGGGCACCAAGAGCCTTGTTCATTTTGATGGAAAAACTTCCTTGGGTGTGGGGAGGTCACAAAGATGCCCCAGACACTGAGAAGGGCCACGAAGGACACAACGCGCAGTGGCCACAGACCAGAGCCGTGGGGCTCGTGCTTCTGATGCAGAAACTACAAAATACTCAGCTTCTTCCTTCCTCACTCCTCATGACACTGTCAGCTCTCGTAGGGTCCGTGTGTCTCTCCACTGCTTACCTCAAGGACTGGGGCAGCCCTCACAGTAGGCCACAGAGGGTCTCCTCAGCTCCATGGTGGTGCAACTGCCCAGCCAGAGCGCCCCAGGCGTGGGTCCGGCTCAGGCACCAGGGAGGCTCAGGGCACAGGTGTGAGAGGAGGGGAGAGAGGCCAGGCTAGCAGTCTGAGCTAGGGGTAGCTTATACTGCTGTCTCTTGCTGAAATGTACTGCAGTGGTTTTTAGACTGCAGGATATGAGCTATCCGTGGGTTTGTGAAATCAATAGAGGGGTTAGGATCCGCTTTAAAACAAACAAATGGAATTGAAAATGTCAGAGTACGTTGTATGTTACAAGGATGATTTTGTGCACCAGTTGTTGGTGTTATGTGTCTGTGTGTGTGTCCTGGGTTGTGATGTAGAATGTTTCCTGCTGTGGGTCGTGTTCAGAGGGTTTGGAAGCCGTTGATTTCATACAGAAGAGTCACCAAACAGCCAACACTGTGCTAAGCACCCTGCACGTGTCAACTCACTTCATCCTACAGCCCTGTGAGTTCCCATCTCGCAGATGGGGAACATGAGGCGCAGAGAGGTTACATAGCTTGTCCAGGGTTACTCAAATAGTAGGAGGAAGAAGCTTAAAGGTGTTCTAATGCCCCTAGCAAGGGGCTGATTTGACTCTAGACTGCTGCTACCCACCCACGCCCCTCCAATCCCGACGGACCAGCCAGCCTGTCTAGGCCATCTGACTGCGACTGTGGGGCTCAAACCCAGGGCAGGGTGGGCGGCGGCAGGCAGGGGTGATTCTCAGCAGTGGTCATTACTAGCAGTGTCCACATGGTGGCAGTGTGGCTCCCACAGTCTCCTCGGGGCCAGGCCAGCTGGGCCCAGCGCTGGTTGCATCAGTGCGGAGCAGGGCACTGGTGTGGGAGGCAGGTGCATCTCCGTGACTGGGTGTCGGAGGATTTCCGAGGGAGGCACTTTAGCAAAAACCACTGCAGGATGAGGTAGTGGGCCACGTCTAAGCTCATAGTGCTTCCGAGAGCTATTTTTCCTAGAGTATCTGCTTTCAGTTTACATCTTGATGGTAATTGCTGGTTTCTTAAAAAGTTTTTTAAATTTTTTAATGTTTTTTTTTTAAATGATTTTTTAATGTTTTTTAAAAAACGCTTTTGCAGAAATGTTAGAACTGTGAGGTACACCTTGCAGTTCGAGAAGCTGGTTTCGTGTTCTGCGGTGATTCATGTTCTGTTGTGCTTCCAGCAGTCACTCAATGTCCCCTCACCCCTTCCTGAACGTGAAGTCTGGACATTGGAGCAGCACCGTAACCCTTAACTCCCCGACTGGCCACTGTGCCTTCCTGGGATGGCTGGTCTGGAGTGCTGTGACTGTCAATGCAGGCAGGGGTATGCTGTGGGCCCTCATGTGCCCACCCCCACCCCCACGCCGTCGGACACGTGCAGGCTGCGGGGTGCCAGGGATCATTCCAGATCCTGCCCGCTGTTGGGGTGAGATCTCCTGGCAGGTCTGGTGGCTCCGAGTCTGCAGGTGTGTGTTTAACAGCTCAACTCTCCTGTACCTTTAACGTGATCTGTCAATAAGAGTTAACATGTACATGGGCGCCTGGGTGGCTCAGTGGTTAAGCCGCTGCCTTCGGCTCAGGCCATGATCTCAGGGTCCTGGGATCGAGTCCCGCATCGGGCTCTCTGCTCAGCAGGGAGCCTGCTTCCTCCTCTCTCTCTCTCTCTGTCTGCCTCTCTGCCTACTTGTGATTTCTCTCTGTCAAATAAATCAATAAAAAAAATCTTTAAAAAAAAAAAGAAAAAAAAAAAAGAAAAAAAAAAAGAGTTAACATGTACAAATCTCTTTGAAAAGGTATCCTTCAGAATCAACATTGGGTCTAGTTATGGACTTTTCCCTGGAGGTGCGGATCATAGACCCAGGCTGGGAAAGCGAGCCCGAGTGTGCTGGAGTTAGGTCTCTGGGGCCCAGGTCCGTGAGCTTTGGAGTCACGTGGACCTGAAATAGATCCTGGCTCTGCCACTTAAACACCATGTGACGTAACCCATGTAAACCTTGGTTTCCTCATCCGTAAAATGGGGCCGGCAGTATGGCCCTTAGATACTGTTTATGGATGGAAATCAAGTCTTAGGTCATGTGACTTGCCAAAGGCACAAAGGTAGAGGTGAGGGCAGGCTCACATCCAGATCTTCTGACTACGTGTCCTGGGTTCTTCCCACTGACTGCAGGGATGTGGTGGGGCTAGGTCTGCCGATAAGTATATATGTCTTTAGTTTGTGAAAGTGTCACAAGAATTATGATGAGGTCCCGTTGAGTAAGAATGACTTTCACTTCCTGAGCCTTTGCTTTTTCCTTTTCTTCTTTCACACTGAGTATGGAACCTGATGTGGGGCCTGATCCCACTACCCTGAAATCATGACCTGAGCCAAAACCAAGAGTCAGTTCCCTAACCTACTGAGCCACCCATCACAAAAAGGCAGAGGCTTAACCCACTGTTTTTTAATCCTTTGTCAGCCTAGGGGTGCTTGGGTGGCTCAATGGGTTAAGTCTCTGCCTCAGGTCATGATCTCAGGGTCCTGGCATGGAGCCCCACATTGGGTTCTCTGCTCAGCAGGGAGCCTGCTTCCCCCGCCCTCTCTCTGCCTGCCTCTCTGCCTTTTTGTGATAAGTAATCTAAAAATATTGTCAGTCTATCTGGGACTTTATGTATAATGGCATCTCTTATAGCAGGATATAGTTGGGTGTTGCTTTTAGTTTTTTTTCAAGTAGGCTCCAAACACAATGAGAGGCTTGAACTCACAACTCTGCGATCAACAGTCGCATGCTGTACCGACTGAGCCAGCCAGGTGCCCTTGGGTCTCGCTTTTTAAATTTTTTTATTAAAAAAAATTTAAAAAAATTTTTTTATTTTAAAAGGTTTATTTGCCTAATATCGAAATTCATAACATACCATCAATTGGGGAGATGAACTCCTATTTCTGAACTCCCCTTCAATGCCATAGTGGGTGGCTGCACGAAGATTAACCCTTGGGCACTGCGTGTAAGGCAGAAACGTCGAGGAAGACCTTAATTTGAATAAAGAATTTCTCCACTTCATGGAGCTGAGCCAGCTTCTCAGTGTACTGCTTGGCTTCTTGCCTTAAGGCCTGCACCTCTCCCTCAAGGATGGAATACTGCTCCTTCAACTGGAGGATTTCTGCCAATGACTCCATATAGTTCAGTGCCTGGGTCTCCTGCACTACTTCCTCCCTTTGCCCTTCTTCATTTCCTGCCATGAATTTGAAAACAAAGTTTTGAAACCACTGGCCTGTTTCACCTTCTATGGCATGGCATAGTTTTCTCATCAGGAGGAGACCTCCCCACAAAATGAATAATGAAGAGATAACAGGCCACAGGGACCTTAGGCTGAAGGACATTGAAAGTGAGAAGAGACTTAAATGCTCCCTTCCCTGCAGAAGTGAAAAGCATGCAGTCATAGATTGGGGGGTCAAGGTGGTATGCCAGTGGCTTCTTAGGCCCATGCTGTCCTGGGATGGACGGCTCATGTTTTGGAGGCTTCCAGGTTTCCATGGCTGCATTGGACAAAGCGGTGTAATGCTGAGCAGGATTGGAGGTCTCCTAATCTGACGCCAGCTGGAAAGTCCAGTGTTTGAGTTCCCTGTCTTCTGGGGAGAAGGAAGGATCTGTGTCCATGGAAACACGCTGAACTCGCTGTCCAGGTGCCTGCTTGGCCTAGAACAGACTTGATTTTGTGGTTTCCATGTCCATGGGCTCCTGGTGAGCCAGCTGTGAAGCTGCCTCCTTGGCTGGTCACAGAGGGGGATTGTTGGTCTCCA
>NC_081562.1:11182627-11195360 GCF_022355385.1 Mustela nigripes | reverse complement strand
GCTGAGTTGCTGGACTCCCAGTCCACGGGCCCCTGGTGAGCCAGCTGTGAAGCTGCCTCCTTGGCTGGTCACAGAGGGGGATTGTTGGTCTCCAGGTCGACGGGCACCAGGCATACTGATGGTCAAATTGCCTGCTTACCGCATTAGACAGCGCTGTTGTTGTTCTCCTGGTCCAAGGACACACGGGAAGCCTGTTGTGAAGGTGGCCACTTGGCCAAGCCAAGAGCTGAGTTGCTGGACTTTCAGTCCATGGGCCCATGGTGAGCCAGCTGTGAAGCTGCCTCCTTGGCTGGTCACAGAGGTGGATTTTTGGTCTCCAGGTCGACGGGCACCACGCAAAGAGCTGAGTTGTTGGTCTCAGGGATCTAGGGCACATGGTAAGCCACATGTCTAGAGGTCTGCTTGGCTTGGCCCAGAGCTCCTTTGTTGGTCTCCATGTCCACGGGCACATAGTGAGCCAGCTGTCCAGGTGCATGCTTGGCCTAGTAGAGACCTGATGTTGTGGTTTCCAGGTCCATGGGCCCATGGTGAGCCAGCTGTTAAGTAGCCTACTTGGCTTATCATGGAGGTGCATTGTTGGTTGCCAGGTCCAAGGGCACATGGTGAGTCTCAAGTCCAGTTGTCTGCTTGGCCTAGCCAAGAGCTCCTTTCTTGGGCTCAGTATCCAAGGGCCCATGGTGAGCCCACTCTCAAGGTGCCCGCTGAACTTACCAGACAGCTCACTTGTTGGTCTCCAGGTCCATGGGCACATGGTGAGCCTCCTGTCAAATTGCCTCTTTGGCCACACAAAGAGCTGATTTGTTGGTCTCAAGGACCAAGAACACATGTTGAGCCCAGTGTCAAGGTGCCTCTTCAGCCTATCAGACTGCTGAGCTGTGGCTCTCCAGGTCAATGGGCACATAGTGAGTGCACGGTCATGGTGCCTGCTTGACCAAGCAAAGAGCTGAGTTGTTGGTGTCCAGGGCCAAGCATACATGGGGAGCCTGCTGTCAAGGTGCCTACTTAGCTTATCAGACACCTCAGTTGTTGGTCTTCTGGTCCAAGAGCACCTGGTGAGTGTGATGTCTAGGTGCCTGCTTGGCCTAGGGGAGAGCTGAGTTTTTGTACACTCAGTGCAAAGGCCAGTGGTCATGCTTCTGTTGAATTGAAGCACTTTCTCGACACAATGCTTGGATGCAGGAATCATGGTTTCATGGCACTTGGCAAACCTGTTCTCGGGGCTTACTTGCCTTGTGCTACCTTGGGCTGGCCAACTTGAGGTATGGAGGCTCCTTGTCCACCAAGTGTCTGTGTGACACATCGGCCCATTGTCAAATGGGATCAGAAGTCTCCCAGTCTCTGGGTTCTTGGCACGTGCTCTGTTCTCAGGCCTGAATTTCTCTTTCTTAGGCTGTGTTTTAGGATTGATGGTCTGTGGGCTCCGGGTTAGCCAGGTTTCTGGGGAATTATTTTGTCCACTGCTGAGCTGTTCCAGACAGTCCATGGATGGAGGGCCACTGTTGCAATGACTAACACTGCATACAGAGATGTGGTGATTCCTTTTCCCAGTACCTACTTGTATCGTAAAATTCCCTCTCTGCCTGGTGTCTCCAGACATTCCCCACACTGTGCACATCTGGGTCGTCTCTATGTTCAGAGCATTCATTTGCCCTGTGCTGGGCCAGGTTGGAGGGCTCCATGGTAGTAGTGTGCCCAGTGTTCCCTCAGGACATGGACCCAGCTTTCCTGTAATGAACACACCTGTGATGCCAGAGGTGTGGGGCCCAGCTGGCTGAGAATCCATGGAACTCTGGTAGAGAGTGTCCCAGTCCCACGTGCCAAATGAGAATGTCTCCCTGAGGACCTGGGCCAGCCTCCAAGTGTGCAATGGGTCAGCAAGTCGCCGTGTACGAGTTCGGAGACTCTCCGGACCACAGAGGGGCACAAACGTAGGTGCTAACATGAAGGTGGTGTGTAGCGTATTGGAGAGAGGCCCGGGGCAGGAGGAGTGGGCAGGGGGCTTGCCATGGGCAGGGGCAGGAAACAGGACATAGAAGTCGAGGAAGAGCAGGAAGAGCTGTGAGCGAACCGCCATCTCTCTCCTCACTGCAGCCTGGGCTGTTGCCAAGCTTTTATAACTGCCCTGGGACATTAGAATGCCTTCTTCATGTGATGTCACCACCATGTGTTGTCACCAGTGTGCACTGGCCAATCGCCAGGGATTTCTCAGATTGGCCTCATACTGTGACCAATCATCAGGCAGGTCAGCTGGCCAATTACTGGTGGCTTTCTCAGTGACACCCCTGACTGATATCATCACCTGGAAACCATGTTTTAAAAGGAAAAGAGGTAAAAGATCCTTTAAGAAGAAAAATTATTATTTGAGTTGTATTTAGACTGATGGGCATAGTGAGGCTGAAAGATTCAAACACTACAAAGGCTAATCTGCCACACAGAGGCACCATTAGTTAGAACACTGATATGGATATTAATGAAGAGATAGAGCATTAGACACCATGAAAGGTCACAGCTGGACTTAAGTCAGACCACATGGCCATCGAAAATGCTACTCTCAGCTTGTCCATCGAAGCTTAAAGAATAAGTGGAGAGGGACGCCTGGGTGGCTCAGTTGGTTAAGCAGCTGCCTTCGGCTCAGGTCATGATCCCAGCATCCTGGGATCGAGTCCCACATCGGGCTCCTTGCTCAGCAGGGAGCCTGATTCTCCCTCTGCCTCTGCCTGCCATTCTGTCTGCCTGTGCTCGCTCTCTTCCCCCCCCCTCTCTCTGATAAATAAATAAAATTAAAAAAAATAAGTGAAGAAAATGGTAGACATTATGTGTAGGACATCTTCCCACAACAAACGTCAACCTGGAGTGGATGAAGTGGTGTCACCAGTAAGTACCTGCTTGTCAATATTATAGTGGCATTCAGTTCTCATAGAAGGGGGGACAACAAAATCCATCCTGTCACTGGGTTCATAGTCTTCATGTTGAGCATCCAATCAGAAAATTCTGGAGGGAAGAATTACATTGTTCTCCTCCCTCAAATACAAATTTATACTTATCGAATCATTCTGAACACTCAAGAAATCAATCAAAGGTGTGATCATGTAATTGCTGCAAGGCTACAAGTAGAAACATGACCTCCATTGGGAAGGCAGGAGGATGGAGATTTGAATTGGGTATTGCTGACGATACCGTGGAGGGGAGGTGCTCTGCTTCAGGAAGATACCACAAAGTGATATAAACAGCTGGATGCAAAAGCAGAACATTTTGAAGTCTGGATAATGAAGAGGTTGTACATAGATACACTGTTACATTACTCAGCTACCAAAAGACTGACATCTTGTCACTTAGAGTTAATACTGTGCCCACAAAATAATGTAAGAATCTTGAAACCGGATAGGTCCGTTTACCACCTCTTCTCATCCCTATGCTATGTTGTCATATGCACTATATCTCTAGGCTAAGAATCCTAGATTGGAATGTTGATATTTTTGCTTTAAATTGGTATATAAGAATGAAATTAAGATAAAATACAATCTTTGATATTTACTTATTTGTTTTTAGATTTAATTTTAAGTAATCTCTATGCCCAGCATGGGCCTTGAACTCACAACCACAAGATCAAGAGTCCCATGCTCCACTGACTGAACCAGCCAGGCGCCCCCAATATTTACGTCTACATTTGTCCTTTCCAGGGCTCTTCAGTTCCTCTTAAAGAGATCCAGGTTTTCATCTGATATAATTTCCTTTCAACCCAAAGAATTTACTTTAGCATTTCTTATAGTTCAGGCCTGCTGGAGATTGTTTCTCTTCATTTTAGTTTATCTAAAAATGTCTTTGTCTTAATTCTTAGAGAATATTTTCATAAGCCATGGAATTCTGGTTGATGTACTTTCTTCCTTTTCTTTAGCATTTTTAAAAAAAGATTTTATTTATTTATTTGACAGAGAGAAATCACAAGTAGATGGAGAGGCAGGCAGAGAGAGAGAGAGGGAAGCGGGCTCCCTGCTCAGCGGGGCTCGATCCCTGGACCCTGAGATCATGACCTGAGCCGAAGGCAGCGGCTTAACCCACTGAGCCACCCAGGCGCCCCTTCTTTAGCATTTTAAAAATGCCCTTTAACTGTCTTCTGGCTTCCATAGTTTCTTTCTTCTTCTTTTTTTATTTTTTTTAAAGATTTTATTTATTTATTTATTAGACAGAGATCACAAGTAGGCAGAGAGGCAGGCAGAGAGAGAGGGGGAAGCAGGTTTCCTGCTGAGCAGAGAGCCGGATTCGGGGCTCAATCCCAGGACCCTGGGATCATGACCTGAGCTGAAGACAGAGGCTTTAGCCCACTGAGCCACCCAGGCGCCCGTGGCTTCCATAGTTTCTAGTGAGATGTCAGCAGTTATTCATTCCATGTGTATAATGTGTTGTTTTTTTTCTAGTTGCTTTTAAGATCTTTTGCTTATCTTTGGTTTTCAGCATTCGTGATATGCTGTAATGTTCTCTTTGTGTTTATCTTGCTTGGGTTCACTGAGATTCCAGAATCTAAATTTAGTCATTTCACCAAATTTGGGGAAATTCAGGACATTATTAATTTAAAAAATTGTTTTTTAGCAGTGCCTTGGTGGCTCAAATGGTTGAGTGACTGCCTTCAGCTCAGGTCATGATCTTCAGTTCTTGGGATCAAGCCCCATGTTGGATCCTCAGCTCAGTGGGGATTCTGCTTCTCCCTCTCTCTCTGCCTCTCCCCCTGCTTGTGCTCTCTCTGTCTCTCTCTCAAATGAATAAATGAAATCTTAAAAAAATTGTTTTTATTCCACTTTCTCTTTTCTCTGCAATTATACATATATTAGAGCTTTTTGTATTGTCCTGTAATTACTTATATTCTTGATTTTCTGATTCTTTTACTGTGTTCTTCAGATTGGGTTATTTAATTTCTTTTCCTTTTAAAAAATATTTATTTATTTAACAAAGTTCTACACCCAACATGGGGCTTGAACTCATGACCCAGAGTTGAAGAGTTACATGCTTTTTCAGCTAGGTGCCCTAGATTGGATTTTTTTCTATTGATCTATTTTTACATTCATTGATAATCTTCTGTAATCTCCAATATGCTGTTAAAACTGTCAAGTAAGCTTTGGGGGTGTCTGGGTGGCTCAGTTGGTTGGGTGGCTGCCTTCAGCTCAGGTCATGATCCTGGAGTCCCGGGATTGAGTCCCACATCAGGCTCCATGCTCAGTGGGGAGTCTGCAGCTCCTTCCAACTTCCCCCCCTCATGCTGTCTCTCTCTCTCTCTCATTTTGTCTTTCTCTCTCAAATAAATAAATAAAATCTTAAAAAAACTGTCAACTGAGCTTTTGATTTCCAGTATTATATTTTTTCAGTTCTAGAATTTCCATTTTTTAAAATAGTTTTTATTTCTCTATTGAAATTTTCTATTTATTTACTTATTGTGAACATTTTTTATGTCCTTGAAGATATTTATAATAACTGCTTCAAAATCTTTGTCTGATATATCCAGCACCTGGGTCAACTCCAAATCATTCTTTTTTTTTTTTTTTTTAAATATTTTATTTATTTATTTGACAGAGAGAGATCACAAGCAGGCAGAGAGGCAGGCAGAGAGAGAGGAGGAAGCAGGCTCCCTGCTGAGCAGAGAGCCCTATGCGGGGCTCGATCCCAGGACCCCGGGATTACGACCTGAGCCGAAGGCAGCGGCTTAACCCACTGAGCCACCCAGGCGCCCCAACTCCAAATCATTCTTCATTAGTTGCTTTCCTCTTCAGTATGGGTCCTATTTCTTTATATTTCTAATAATTCTGGATTGTATCACATTGCGATTGATATATTCATTGCAGATACTCTGAATTCTGTATATTTCTCCAAAGAATGTTGATTCTTTTTTGCTTTGTTTTAGTGGACAGCTAACTTGGCTCAATTTGAACTCCAAGCTCTGTCTCCTTTGTGGTGAGCAGGACCAAATCCTGTTCATTTTTTTTGCCTTGGTGGAGCTGCTTATAATTCACCCCTCACATGGGTAGTTCAGGGATCAGCCAGAGATTTGTACAGAGTTTATATGCAGAACTTGGGCCCCATCTCTCTGGCACTCTCTCTAAGATTTTTTTAAAAAGATTTTATTTATATATTTGACAGAGAGAGATCACAAGTAGGCAGAGAAGCAGTCAGAGAGAGGAGGAAGCAGGCTGAGCAGAGAGCCCAATGCAGGGCTCGATCCCAGGATCCTGGGATCATGACCTGAGCCGAAGGCAGAGGCTTTAACCCACTGAGCCACCCAGGCGCCCCAAGATTTTATTTAAGTAGTCTCTATATATGCAGTGTGGGACTTAAACTCACAACCCTGAGATCAAGAGCTGCACACTCTTCTGACTGAGTCACAGGTGCCCCTGTGGCTCTCTTTTGAGGATTTTCCCCAACCTTACTTCCTACTTCTCTGGTATCCTTTAACTCTTTCCTCTTGTTCCTTGAGCCAGCAAGACTGTGGGCTTCTGTTGGAATTTTAGCTGAGCTGTGTGGTGCCAGCTGGAGTCTGGCCTTCAGTGAAGAACTTTACAAAATGGATAACTCACGCAATGCTATTTCTTTCTTCAGTGTGTCAACTCTCTCCTAGTTCTGCCTACCTGGGTTGCTCTCCAGTGTCTTCAGGTAATTATCATTTTTATTTTTTCTTTTAAATAAACTCTGTGCCCAATGTGAGGCTCAAACTCATGACCCTGAGATCAAGAGTCACATGCTATACTGACTGAGCCAGCCCAGACGCCCCCTTCAGGTAATTTTGCTTTTTTAAGATTTTATTTATTTGAGAAATAGAGAGGGGTCGGGAGAGAGAGAGGGCACGAGCAGGGGGAGGGACAGTGGGAGAAGATCCCAGGACCCTGGGATCATGCCCTGAGTCAAAAGCAGATGCTTAACTGACTGAGCCACCCAGGCATCCCTATGAACATAGTTTTTCCATATTTACTGAGTAGCCCGAAAACTGACATGGAGGATGCACTCAGTTGTTCTGCGAGACAGTAATTATTCAGCTGAGTGCCTCAAGGAGCAGAAGCTGGGGTCAGGTAAGGTTTTATGTCCCTTATTTTCACTTTCTGTTTGCTTACACATGATCTATATCACCTCTGTTTTCTGTTTTCCAAAACTCCCAACTCCTGGAGCACAAAGTTACTCTTTCTTGGAATAAGTGTGAACTGTGTTTATGTTTAGAAATACAGTTCTCAGGGCACCTGGGTGGCTCAGTAGGTTGAGCCTCTGCCTTCAGCTCAGGTTGTGATCTCAGGGTCCTGGGATTGAGCCCCGCATCTGGCTCTCTGCTCAGCACCCACCGCTTGCCTCTCTGCCTACTTGTGATCTCTGTCTGTCAATAAATAAATAAAACCAACAAATATATATATAGTTCTCTAAGGACACACGTGTGGCTCAGGTAAGCACCTACCTCTCTCTCCCTCTTCCTCAGCTCCTCCCCCTGTTCATATTCTCTCTCTCTCCCTCTCAAACAAATAAATAAAATCTAAAAAAAAAAATAGTTAGAAACAGCTACTCTGGGTGAGTTAAGGAGTTAAGGGACCCCAAGGAGACAGTTACCTCTCTGTAAAGGTGACAGATTATCCTCAAAGAAATCAGTGACTGGCTTCTGAGGAGGTCACTCTGCTTCTATTTTAGGGTCCCGGGCTTGGTCCACTGGCTGTCATTCACCATAGAGATTCACTGATGTATGTGTAAGACCGAGAGCCCATTGTTACGGGCTGAATGTTAGTGTCCCCCCCAAATTCATATGTCAAAGCTCTAATCCCCAGTGTGATGGTATTTGGTGGGGGGGCCCCTTTGGGAGATAATTAAATTTAGATGAAGTCATAAGGGTGGGGTACCCATGATCAGACCAGTGTCCTTACAAGAAGAGGAAGAGAGACCAGAGCATTCTCACTCTTTATCTGTCAAATGAGGTTATGAGAAGGTAGCGAGAAGGTTTCTATCTGCAAGCCAGAAAGAGAGCTCTCCCTAGGAACTGAACCTGCCAGGCCCTTGACCTTGGACTTCTCAGGCTCCATAACAATGAGACCTAGATATCTAAATATCTGTTGTTTAAGCCACTCGGTCTGAGGTATTTTATTATGGCAGTCTGAGACACTCACCAAGAGTAAAAAGATATATATTTTATCTTTTTGGGAACCAGGATAACTGTACTATAAAAACAGCTGTTGGAGGGGTGCCTTGGTTTCAGCTCAGGTCATGATCTCCTGGGTTGTGGGATTGAGCCCTGTGTCCGGCTCTGTGCTCAGCAGGGAGTGGGCTTGAAGATGCTCGCCCTCAGCCCCTCCCCCAACTCATGAGTGTGTGTGTGTGTGCGCGTGTGTGTGCGCGCGCATGCTCACTCTCTCAAATGAATGAATCAATCTTTTTTTTTTTTTTAAAGATTTTATTTATTTATTTGACAGAGAGAAATTACAAGTACACTGAGAGGCAGGCAGAGAGAGAGAGAGAAGGAAGCAGGCTCCCTGCTGAGCAGAGAGCCCGATGCGGGACTCGATCCCAGGACCCTGAGATCATGACCTGAGCCGAAGGCAGCGGCTTAACCCACTGAGCCACCCAGGCGCCCCTCAATCAATCAATCTTAAAAAAAAAAAAAAAATCAGGCAGGACAATCTTCCCCTGAAACCCTCCTTCCTTTTCCATGACCAGTACTAGGGGACATGGTCACTTCTAAACGGATAAGCGGCCAAGGGATTTGACCAATTGCAGGGTTCATTCTGTGGAGCCACGCCCACTTTTCCGGAGCTCCTCCAGCCACACACGCTCTGAACAAAATCAGGAAACTGCTAGCAAGGAAGGAGTGAAGGAATGGCTATTGGATAGGTAGTTTGAGGGAACGGCTACTGGGTAGGTAGTTGGTATTATAATTAGTTTAAAATGCCGGGAACTTATAGAAAACAGTAAAATAAAGTGCACCTCGTATCAGCAAATGAGCGGTTCAGAGCACTTAGTGGCTCAGATGATGGGGAGGTCAGGAGAGAGGAAAGCCAGAGGTAGAATTTATGGAAGGGCTGTTGGCTTCCAGAGTAACAGAATTTTATGTTGAGCCCAGGCTTTTCAGCTAAAGACTGCACATTCCAGTCTCTCTCACGGTTTCCTCTGGCCGTGTAACCAGGCTGTGGGAATGGAAGTCACTTGTTCAACCTCCAGGCTGTTCCTTTAAAGTCAGGGTCAGCAAACTCTTTTTTTTAAAGGTCCAGATGATAAATACATTAGGCTTTGCAGGCCCTAAGGCCTCTATTGGAACTATTCAGCTCTGCTGTAAGTGCAAAAGCAGAAAGAGACAATGCATAGATAAATAGGCATGTCTGTGTCTCAATAAAACTTTATTCAAACAGATAGGCAGAAGGCCAGATTTGGCCCATGGGTAGTATCTGCTTTAAAAGGATGGGGCGTGCCATCCCTTTCTCTGTAATTGACTATGGCTGTGTTGGCCAGAACTGGAGTAACTCCTTTGGTCCCAGGCTTTAAGTCAGATGTTGAAAATGGCAGAGAAAAAAAGTAGGCGTTTGAGTCCCTGACCCCGTGGAACCACATACCCACTCTGCACTGCTCATGCCCCCTGTTACTTGGGGAGGACTAAACATTTCTTTTACATCACTAGGATTTGGGGCCTTGCAGTAGCTTCCACGTTACTAGCTGAGCTATCTTACTTCGTAGAACCTAAGAGGCCATTGAATGTAAATTGCGCAATTATTTCATGTGTCACTAAGAAATAGAAACACTGCTGTGCCTGTTACTCAGCCTGCTTCTCAGCTCCAGATCCTCTCTTCCACACTGTGTTTCATGATGACAGGGCTAGAAACCTGGGAACGCCGTGGTGCCTTTGCCTGCTGGCCAGCTTCTGCCACCAAGGGTTATTTGAGGGAAACAAGAAGGCAGGAGGAGGGAGAAGGGATTATTCCTACCTATTTGCTTCCCATTCTTTTCTTTCTTTTTTTAAAGAATTATTTATGTTAGAGAGACAGTGCCCATGAGCAGAGGGAGGGGTAGGGGGAGAGGGCAAGGGAAGCAGACTCCCTGCTGAGCGGGGAGCCCGATGTGGGGCTCAATCTCCCCACCCGGAGATCATGACCTGAGCGGAAATCAAGAGTCAGGTGCTCACCTGACACACCCAGGCGTCCCTTGCTTCCCATTCTTACCACTGCCCGGAGCTCTGGCTCCTCCTCACCAGACAGCAGCCACGGGCTCCAGCCCTGGCTTTCTTTGGGACCTCAGCCCCAGATTCATCCTCCCTCCTCCGGGGGGCACCAGCACGATGGCAAGCAGTGCCTCCTTCTCAGAGGTCTGGGTCCCAGTGACTCCCAACAGGTAGCATGGCCCACGGTGGGGCTGGTGTTGGTTTTGCACATATTACCCCCAGGTTATCTCTGCATTCCCTTTGCCTCTTCGGTCCTCGGTGTGTGTATAGCAGATTTTACTAGTTTTCCTCGCTTGAAATGTGTTGCGTGGCTTCTGTTTCTCTGCTTGAACCCGGAATAATAAAACTGTTCGTTATAACACTATGACACAATGTTTCTTGTCACTTAGATTTTTTTTTTTTTTAAGATTTTACTTATTTATTTGACAGACAGAAATCACAAGTAGACAGGGAGGCAGGCAGAGAAAGAGGAGGAAGCAGGCTCCCTGCCGAGCAGAGAGCCCGACTCGGGGCTCGATCCCAGGACTCTGGGATCATGACCCAAGCCGAAGGCAGAGGCTTTAGCCCGCTGAGCCACCCAGGCGCCCCTAGAATTCTTATTTTATGTTTATTGAAAGAGTTCTTTTTGATTGACTGGCTGAATTTTTTTAAAAGATGTATTTTATTTATTTTAGAAAGACAGAGGTGGGGGAGGGACAAAGGGAAAGAGAGTTTTAAGCGGACTCTGTGCTGAGCACAGCGCCCCATATGGGGTTTGATCTTATGACCCCGAGATCGTAACCTGAGCTGAAACCCAAGAGTCGCAGGCACAACTGACTGCACCACCCAGGTGCCCCTGAATGACTGAGTTTCTAGGTTTTATTTTTAAGTAATCTATACATCCAAAATGGGGCTCAGACTTATAACACTGAGATCAAGAGTCACATGCTTTACTGACTAATCCAGCCAGATGTCCCTCTTTTTGATTTAAAAAAATTTAATATGTGTCTTGTGCATATATAAAAAAGAAAATACTAGTATATTTAATAAGAAATTTCTTTAAAAAATTTTTTTTAATTTTAAAGACATTATTCACTTGTTTTGTCAGAGAGAGCGAGAGAGCAAGTACAGTAAGCAGGGGGAGTGGCAGACAGACGAACAGGGAAAAGCAGGCTCCCCGCTGAGCAAAGAGCCCAACCTGGGACTTGATCCCAGGACCCTGGGACCATGATCTGAGCCAAAGGCAGAGGCTTAACTGAATGAGCCACTCAGGCATCCCTAATAAGAAATTTCTAACCTAGGGCTCCTGGGTGGCTCAGGCAGTTAAGTGTCTGCCTTCAGCTCAGGTCATAATCCCAGGGTCCTGGGATTGAATCCCTCATCCGGCTCCCTGCTCCGCGGGGAGCTTGCTTCTGCCTCTGCCTCTCTCTCTCTCGTGAATAAATAAATAAAAATCTTTATTTTATTTTTTTTAAACTTACATTTTTTTCTTTCTTCTTCTTTTTTAAGATTTTATTTATGTATTTGACAGAGATCACAAGCAGGCAGAGAGAGAAAGAGGAGGAAGGAGGCTGAGCAGAGAGCCCGATGTGGGGCTCCATCCCAACCCTGGGATCATGACCAGAGCCGAAGGCAGAGGCTTTAACCCACTGAGCCACTCAGGCACCCCAATAAACAAAAACCTTAAAAAAAATAAGAAATTGCTAAGTTTCACATATTCAGAATCCAGCTCTTTTGAATCCCTTCTTGATTCACGGACATCAATGTCCATATTTTTCCAACAAAATACCCTCCTCTGTGACGTCAGGAACATTGTAACGAACTTTCCTGCTGGTGTTGCTGGTCCCCTGTGCTGCCTGTCTGTCTTTGAATTCTTCTCATGACAAGCCCAAGCCCCTTTGGTGACTCCTTTGGGAACCAACTCAAACCCGCTCATGAAGAGGGACTTGTTAGCTCATGGAACTGGCACATTCAGGATGCAGCTGGCTTAGACACAGGGGGATCATCACTCCGTAATGTTGCAGAGCTCCGTGGGCTTTCCGCCGCTTGCTTTGCTTTCCTCTGCGTGCTGATTTCATTCCCTATGTGGTGGGGAAGATGGCTGCTACCAGCCACAAGAAGTCCAGCTTTGAGTTTACAGTCTGAGAATAGGAAGTCCCCTTCCCTCCCAGTGTCCTTATGTGGAGTCTCAGACAAGGCTGTGATTGGCTCTGTTTGGGTCACGTGTCCACCTGTGGTGACAAGCCCAAGCCCCTTTGGTGACTCCTTTGGGAACCAACTCAAACCCGCTCATGAAGAGGGACTTGTTAGCTCATGGAACTGGCACATTCAGGATGCAGCTGGCTTAGACACAGGGGGATCATCACTCCGTAATGTTGCAGAGCTCCGTGGGCTTTCCGCCGCTTGCTTTGCTTTCCTCTGCGTGCTGATTTCATTCCCTATGTGGTGGGGAAGATGGCTGCTACCAGCCACAAGAAGTCCAGCTTTGAGTTTACAGTCTGAGAATAGGAAGTCCCCTTCCCTCCCAGTGTCCTTATGTGGAGTCTCAGACAAGGCTGTGATTGGCTCTGTTTGGGTCACGTGTCCACCTGTGGT